>NW_005054304.1:11468513-11484294 GCF_000277835.1 Geospiza fortis
AAATATACAAAGGTTTCCCTAAATAAAGAAAAGATACAACTGTGGCTTATGTATTGGATAGTTAGTTTTTGATTTACTCATCTATACATACAGACTCAGAAGTATTCTGAATTTCTCAGCCCTGTTTTTCTATGGATATTCTTTTAGTGGCATTGGGATATACCAGAACTGGGCTTTATACCACAGGAAAAATACCAGATTATGTTTAAAAAGTTTAAAAACAAATAAAACCATCCTTTAAGAACTGGATATTGGGATCCTTATGGTGCACCATGGCACCAAAATATTGCTCTGCCAGTATATCTGGCACGGGCCATTCTGATGGCCACACAAGCAAGCGGAGTGAATTTTATTCTCAGCTTTAAATCAATAGATTAAAAAAAAAAAGGTTATAGACTAACCCTAACAGGATTAGATCTTGGAATGAATTGAAAATAAAATCAGATCCCTGTGCAGCTTTCACATCCCTGCTGTAACCAGTGCCTGTAAACATGCAGCTTGTCCAAGTGAGGCTGCCATTTCCACAACCTTTCATCCACACAGAATATATGGAAAGCCAGAGTTTAATTTACTGTCTAATATATATTTTTTTTCCAAGGTTGGCTGAATTTTATATAAACACCATCTATATAACAATTGAACTGGAGTCCAAGACAATTATGCAGTCTGTTTCATCTGGTGACTAAAACTCTGGAATAACACATTCCTGAGACTTGCTCTGTTGGAGGGCTCAGTCATGCAGCATTTCTAACTTAGGATGCTTTCTCACCTCACACAGTGCTCATGGCTTTCAGGAACTGACAGGAATACCCAGCATGGTGCAGAAATCAACCTTTCAAGACTGAACCAAATCTCTGTCACAGTACAGCATTGCAGACGCCCCAAACCAAAGACCAAAAAGCACAGCCAAGACTGCTTGTGTGATGCAGGCAGGTCAAGCAGATACACTGGAGGGTATTAATGCATCTGAACTCCACCATTTACTTCAAGTATAAAATTAGGCCAGGTTCTTTCAGCTACAGAATCACAAGAATGGGTCAGGTCAGAAAGCACTACAGTGGGTCATCTGGTCCCTCCTCCCTACTCAAGCAGAGCCACCCCAGAGCACATGGCACAAGATTGTGTTCAGAGAGTTCTTGAGTATCTTCAGCGAGGGAGACTCCAAAACCTCTCTGGACAACCTGTTACTCACACAATAACCCATGATCACCCACACAATAACCAAGTTCTTCCTCATGTTCAGGTGAAGCTTCCTGTGCATCAGTTTCTGCCCTTTGCCTCTTGTCCTGTTGCTTGGCACCACTGAATGGAGCCTGGCTCCATCCTCTTGGCACCCTCCCTTCACTCACAGACATTGTTGTTTCAGTTGTCTCTTCTTGAAGCTGAACAGTTCTTAATACAGGAAATGGTAAGGGACAGAGGCTCTTCAAGGTACTTAGAACTCAGCTCCTGTTTCAGTGTTATCAGGTCCCAGAACTTTACCATGAATCTGAGATATATTTGTGAACAGCCTTGTTCATTTAAAGCTAAAAATGATCTTCCAGATCTTGCTTTTCAGAAGCTAACGTCCAAAAAATTGTTTTCCACATTTACCGCAATGGCTCAAGAAAAAACCCAAGAATTTATAATTTAAGAGAAATTTAAACAACCTCATGGATTTTCTTGGTGAGGGGGAAGGAGTGAGGAGGCTGACCCATGATTATTTTTTTAATACTTGTGGTTGGCTCTGCTGCATAAATAAATCAATTCCCTAGCCATACAGCTCCATTTCTTCAGTCACAGCTTGTTGTTTTATTTATTTTTTCCCTCCATTGCCGACAAATCACTCTAGAGAGTTTTTAAACCCAGTAGTCTACTTTCCGAATGGAAACAGTTAGTATAATCTGGGAGAGAGAAAGCAAACAACAGTAGAGACTTACCCCATTTTTTGGGTAGGCTATCCATCCTAGGTCCCCCATTACTGTACGTGAGTCCAGTAAATTCACTGAAAATAAAAGAAAAAAACTGTTAGAGAACACAGATGAATTACAAACTTCAGCAGATATTTCAAGCTATGGATGGTTCTGGTAAACAGATTGTTTATAATTAACCAAGGAAGTTGGATTTCTGTAAAGCAAATAACAATGCAATAACTCCTCTAACAATGAGATCATACAATGAAAACAATTCTCTCTATCCATTAGCTTATTCCTTTGAGATCTGCCACAGAAACCAAGTTGCAAATACACTGAACTTCTGCAAAATCCAGATCCTGCACATTCTTAGGACCTTGACCTGCCAGGGGAATAAGTACCTCATGCACACTGTGTGTTAATGTGTATATGTCAGACATACAGTATATAGGTACAAATATACACTCACAAACATCTATGCATGTTTATACACATTTCTTCTAAGGTGGCATGTATTTTTGGGCATAATCAGGCCCTTAAGGCAAAAATGAAACACAAATTTTTGAAGTATTATATGTGCAAGTATTAATTTCATCAGCAATCTATAATTTTCTTCCTCTTCCACGTTTTCCTCC
This sequence comes from Geospiza fortis, assembly GCF_000277835.1. Lineage (NCBI taxonomy): Eukaryota > Metazoa > Chordata > Aves > Passeriformes > Thraupidae > Geospiza > Geospiza fortis. Next base: position 11,471,041 of record NW_005054304.1, read on the forward strand.
AAGTCTTTGACATCTTCATTATAAACTATGCAAGGGATCTTTAGTCTTCTACAAACAAAAATTCATGAACAATTTTAAGTCACACAAGCAACCAACAATTTACACTAAAGAGCAAAAAAACCCCTATTGCCAAGTTTGTAACATTTTTTTCCTCTCTCATTACCTGAAATATTGGGTAAAAAGTGAGAAGTGACTAAATCCACACAAACTTAACTCAGCTAAGAAAAAGTGGCAGCTTCTGGTGCGGAGCTTTCACCTCCTGCACCCAGGACTCTAAATCTCCTAGGCAGAAGATTGAATCATCAATTTAGGAGCAACTTTTGTCTACCTTAATAGCACACTTCATCAGATTACAACACCCACTTCTCTCAGTATATTTGTTTGCATAAGACCTCACTTTTTGTACTCATGTCCTTCCTGAAAAGGAAGGGACTTCCCTGGGTCTTCAGTTCCTGACCTCCACCCTGTGTGCTCTTTAAAAATATCACTGGAAGTTTTGGTAATTGGACTTTCAAGACTATCTAGCACATGATTATCTAGACCAAGAACAAGCTTGAAATGGGTGCTGAGGTTTTGTGCTCTTTTCTTTAGAATTGCGATGATGTAGGTACTTAAAGATTGCTACAGAGAAAAACCCAAACAGGTTGTAAGCACAAATTTGAAGAAGGCATGTATCATAACTAACCCTCAGGGTCACACCCTTTATGGAGGCATAGTAAGGAAATCCAGAAGTACTATATTGCAAAGCTTGCTCCTTTAAAATATTAAGGAATCTTTAAAAACAAATGAAGGCTAAGCAACTGATTAAGTTTGGAAAAAAACCAAAGTTCTCTAAATCAGTTTGGTCTTTACCATTGTAATGCACTGAAGGCTGTCTGCTGTAGTCACTTGTACACAAAACCAGGCCAAAACACAAAAAATACAACACAGAGTTCTAAGATTGGGCAAACACTTATCTTAAAAGTGATTTGTCTATCCAGATATTTTCACAATGTATGCAAGTATTAACGCAGGACACTATCACAAGGCAAAACATGTTCTGCCTGGTCTAGTATATTTTTGTGATGTTGAGCAAAGAACACATTTGGTGGCTCAGGGTTTCCATTTCTGGATTGCTTTTTCCTGCCAAAAGCAGAAACAGTTGGAAGCTGTCAGTGCTACCAAACTACAGAACATGTGGTGGAAGCAATACTCAGAGACTACAGTGGACTATATTCACAGTAAGTAAACATACAATCAGGTGGCTTTCCACCCCAGAGTCTGTGCAAAATAAAACTACTGCTATCACCTACCACTAGATATGCCACCCAGTTATGCCCAGCCTTTCCCCTTATGAAGTCTCCAGGTAAAATGATCATTAATTTCTCCTGCTTCAGCTGAAGCCAAGCACTGCCATCCAAGTGCTCCTGAGCTACACTCTATTTTCTTGGGATAAAAAGAATGACCCCAAAATATTCTTCAAAATAAGACACACATAAATAACATGTCCCGTATTATAACTGGATACTATTTTAAAAAGCAAGAGACAGCAGTGAAGTTACTAAAATGGCAGGTTTACTCAAATTCCTTCTATTACAATCACTGTAATTAAACTGTGCAGAACAGTATATTCCTGCCGTTAAGTTGCAATGGATGCAAAACAAGTATTGATCTACATTGTACAACTTAATTAAAAGTTGTCCTGGAGATGCTACTAATGAATGTAATTAGATGCTGTGTTTGATGTCACAAGCTTCTTCATGACACGCTAATTAAGGAAAAAGCAGAAAAAGTGCTTTATTCAAACATCAGATCATAAAAAGAACATGATACAACTAAATATTGTATTATCTTTCTATCAATGACAATTTTCAAATTGCTGTTATTAACTTCCAATTCAAAATAATTTTCTGCATATGAAAAGATAATACAGCCCATTCAACTCTAAGTCAAGTCAGTGGGAATTTTCTGACTAGTGAGTCAGCTAGCAGAGACGAATACCAAATCCTCAGTTAGAAAAGACTCAATTCCTCTCATATCCTCTTGCATTCTGCATAAATAAATAGGATGGAATACACCTTTTGACAGGCACCATGCAGTAACTCAAAACTCATGTGCCAGGAAGGCAAAAGTGACAAGTGACTCGAAGCTGTCCCTGGCTCTGGGCTGCTGTGGTAACCAGAGGGGCTCCTAGCACAGCTCAGAAAGCCTCTGAGGGGCTGTAAGGTACAGCAGACCCCACTTGCCCCATGAGCAGCTATCACCTACCCTGCTCAGGGCTGCTTCCACAGGGTAGCATCTGAACCACTGCACTGCATCAGTCTGCTCTGATGAATATATTTAGCCAGTAACCTAAACCACCTACAAGGACGGAGATGTTTTGCTTTAAGAAGCCCCAAAATTCTAGTACATAAACACAAATTATCACTTGCTGTGTTGAGATATGAGGTGTCTGCATCTTCCCCATCAGCACCCTCCCAGAATGTCACTGGGAATGACTGTCCTTCACTTGCACCATTTGCAGGTCACTACCCCACCCCAATGCAGCATCAAAACAGGGCCCCAGCATCCCCCATTCCAAGGGAGGGCTGTCTCCTCCAACAGCCCAGGTGCAGGAGTTCTCCATGGCAGTGGTGCTATGCACACTTTGGGGATGCTGTCTCAGGCAGCCCTCCTGTCCTGCAGTGCCCAGAGGTCACTGGAACACACACACTGGTCCCACTGCTCGAGCCCAGACAGGCTCAGCACCACCTCTTTTCCCACCACCTTCCAGCCTGGCAGGAACATCATTTTTGCTGAAATTATTTTTATAAAAAAAAAATGCTACTTGGCCAGGCTGGGGAAGAATCAGTGAGCAAGAAACAGGTAAAACAGACACCTGGAACAGAGAAAAACAGGAACAGAACCATTCCTCCCTATTCGACCTGTGATGACTGTCGGCATGTATTTGGCTGTGGCTGTTTAATAACCAAGTAATCCAAACACTCAGAACACCAAAGGAGGTAATTCAGGAACACCACCAGCTATGTGTGCAAGGCTTGCACACTTCAAAAGGTCTAGGGCCAGCTCCTGTGTAGCTGGAAACTCCTGGACTTGCCCCAGCACTGCCTACTCCACAGGCATAACCCAGAGCTGTACTCAGGAGCACTTGGGATACTGCAGAGCTAACCATGCTGGAAAAAAAAAATCTCTTCAGAAATTACTAGCAACTCTGATTGGCCCGTAACCTTAAAAGGCGCAAAAATAACAGAAGTCCTTTATCCCTACTTCCTTTCTACCAGCACCAGCTAGCTTTACCTCAACAAAAAAGCAAGAAACCTCAGACTCCATAAGCACACACTTAGCACCTGTATATTTGCCAGCAAACTTGAAGATAATATATAATATTTTTTGCTCATCTCCACCATCAGTGCATCCATCCCACAAGCCCTAATTATTTCTAATGCTCAGTCAAGGGGAACACAAAACCACACAGATCTATATCATCATTAACTTCCATGCCTTCAGGGTAGGATAAATGATGATTAAGTCTAAAGTCATACCACAGCCCCTTTTTTTTTTTTTAATACAGAATAATAGCCTGGGGAGTTTGCATGCACTCTTGCTCTCTGACAGGCTGGTTACTACAGGTGAGCAATCAAGTTAGAGTAAAAACAGACGTGATCTAAACCTTCGCCCTGAACTCTAGCTGGTGAATTAATAGTGGTTTTTCACTTGGGAATCTCTGTCAGGGAGCCTGGATATAGCTTTTTACTCAAATGTCCTTGTCATGGTCATGCAACTGGCATTGAGCAGCTTAACCATGATGCTACACAGGGACTGTGGCTGGGAGGAAGCACGTGAAATTCAACACTGACCAAACCAACTCTCCCCAGCACAGCAGAGGTCCCACCTGGCACCGCCACCTAAAACATGTGGCAGCAGTAGCTTCCCCAGGAGCAAGCAGGACAGGCTTAAAATGATGGTACAATGCCTGAAGTAGGAGCCACCAATTCATGGATTGTTTTGATCACACCACTGAAGTGACATGGCTCTTCTGGCTCTGGGCTGGAGCAGGATCATCTGGAGCGTTGGAGTTTTTTTTTCCTTCATTCCAATTTCAAGTCGGAAAAAAAAATCCCAAGCTAAAAATCAAAAATGCCCCACCAACAGTCTAGAACACTGAGTATTTCTGATCCTACCAGCTACACATCCTCCTGCCATTTCAGTATCTAAAGATCCTATAGGAAATCCTTCACTGCTTACACTGGGGCAAAGTCTCTGTAGGCATACAAAAACTGAACTCTTCAGAGCTGCCATGGTCTTTGGGCTAATTTCCAATAAATCATACACCAGAATAATGCTGCTCTTCAGTAGCACCATTTGCAAGCTAAAGTTTCCCACAAGGCATCCTCTACCAAAGTATACCTAAGAGCTCTAGAATAGGCAAAATGGTCAGGATAGCAAAAGCTGATGGAATTTTTATCATGATAAAGCCATATATAAAGCCATAAGAATCTATTTTTATTTTATCTCACTGAAATATACCTAAAACAAGAGGGAAAGAAGATCTTCCTTGACCCTAAAAACCACCTTCCATCACAAAACAAACAGGAGTAAAGAAACCTTCCTGAAAGCCCGCATAGATATTTCAAGACATCACATGATTTCTAAAGTAGTACATTTCTAAACAACTAACACTAACTAAACTGAAATAAAAGTTAACACTTAAATTGTTTTGTTTTTAACAACTGAAGGAAAACTCTTTCTTTAATAAACTTGCTACAAATTGAACAAGAATCTGAATGTTACTTTTGGTAGCCTGAAGCTGAAGTCCGTTGTGAAAGAAGGCCATGCTCCTACATCCTCCTCCAGGCTCTGGCCCCCTTTGCACACACGCTGCAGGACACAATGTACCTCCAACCTTTCTGTGGGTGGTCAAAGCAGTCCCAGCTCTGACCCAACACTCACAGCTCATGGGAACAATTGCATTTAAAGAAACCTCTCACAGGAACACTCACTGACAATTAAGCACGAGGTGAAACCTTCTGCTGGCTGGGGGTCAAGGTGCAGGACAAGATGTGACAGCAGCGCTTTGCGTTCATCAGAAGGTCTCAGAAGACCTCTTCTGAGGTCTTCATTTGACCTGAGGCTTCATCTCAGGTCATCAGAAGAACAGCATCACAGACTTTCCACCAAGCTTCATGCCTTCACTCCACTCCACTCTGCCCAAAGGAGGGGGCACAGCTGCCAACATCATTGTTAACAGAGCTCGTTTCCCCTTACAATGCATACACCCCCATCCTCCCTCCAGTATTTCCAAGGGTCAAAGCAATACCAAGACACATAGACAGCAGAGGAATCTTCATCATCATCATAATGGGTCAAAGTTTTCCTGCTTCATAAAACTTCACTGATTTTATTGCCGTTCATTGCTGCAGTTCATTCATTGAACAACAGTTTTCCCTGTTGTGCCAAGTGTTTCTCTAAAAAGTATATATCCAAGGTACTCCAAGAAGTGAAAGTCAAAAATAACCCATGAAAGCAAAAACAAATGAAAAAATCTAGCTCTTGAAAGAAATCAAGGCCATCAGGGAGTAGATGCCTTGAATTAATTAGCTACATTGAGTAGGGACAAAACACACAGAAGCAAGAGCCTCTGAAAAATTTCCATCAGTGGAAACAAACTACATCAGAGTACAAGCTGTAGCAGAACCTATTATTTATAGCCCACTGGAGGAGGAAAGTATACACTACTTAATGAACTTGCAAACTAATATTAACTGCAGATTTATATTTTATTATGTTGGCTTCATTCTGATCCAAGTTATCATGATTCCCTTTCATAGCAAGAGCCAAAATGAATCTGCATCACAGATTCATAGATTTTTAAGGCCAGATGGACAATTGCAATCATAACACCAACTAGAGAATTTAATCCAGTAATTTCTGCATTACATCTGTAATTTGCTTGAACACACTGTTTACAAGGAAATGATATTGCCCTTTGACAAAGTTCTTCAGGTTGGCTGCATTTTTTCCCCACGTGCATAGAACCAGCCGTAGCATCAGGGAGGGAGATCCAAAGCTCACTTTGATAACCTGACCCACTAAAACAACCAGAAAACTGCAGAGTTTTTCCTTACAAAAATTTCCAGTCAAAACAAGAGGCAGTCATTTGTTCTTCCCACCATACATTACTTAATGGAATAAAGTGGTTGGATTAGCCTGACACCAAAGTGCCTGGAAACTTAAAAACTTCAGGAATGTTTTGCTTTTCTTTAATGGTAAACACTCCTATCCCCACCAAAATCATCATTTAACTGAAAAGGGTTTATTCACTGTGAAGAAAGCCAGGAAAACGCTTCCATTCTCACTCATCAAATTCACTGGAAACAACACTGTACAACACAAGAGCAGATTTTTGAGCTGGCTGCAGCAACACTTTTTTGGGTAACCATCTGGGCAAGTATCACTTTACCATTAAGAAAGAAAAAGAAGCTTCCACTGAATGCAACATGCAACCAGCACCTGCAACCTGACAACTAGCCCACATGGAGAAACAAAATACCAGTGCTGTCCTGCAGATCAGGGCCTCCAACCACTGTCAAGGCATCCACAAGCCATTGAAGGAGGCAATTTCTTCAAGACCCTGCTTAAAGCTAGCACCTCATCAAGCACACACAGAGTCAAGCTGAATGTTAGCACCCCAACACCTTCTCAGTGCAATCAAAGCATCTGCTAGCAGGGCTGAGATGAAATCTCACCTTCTTCCCTAAATTAACAACTAAAAGCAATACATTCTCTGTGGTCTCTGTTCCTAAAAGGGGTCCCAAAAGACATTGAGATCAATTTCTGTTATGCATATATCGAAACTGAAGAAATTTGGCACAGGTACATGCAGGCCTGGCAAGGCTGTCAGCTTTCAGCAGCAGTGGACTTGCAAGATCTCACTGTCCACCACCAATACAGCCTTCCTGTTAAAAATAATGACTACTCTGCTGCCACTGAATTCATTCAAGTAGAAAATAAGAGGAACTGACATAATGCTTAGCAAGCATTTGGGAGGAAAAAAATGTTTAAAATGATCTATTGGCTTTGCAGGGGGGTTGACAGTTTATCCCTTCTATTTCTGTTGAGGGAAGAGGGTGGAGGTAGCTAGTGGGAACAGCACATTGTCAACACATGTTAGTAAAAATTTGCTTCTCAGTATTAGTAAAGCAAGGATGGATAAGCCAAAATGACTGGGTTATTTTTAGAAATTATCTTACAAAAGCAGGTATGTAGATAATTTCCCCAAGTAGTTTCACTGTTTGGGGACAAACAGTTTAAGAAGTGATACAAGTCCACTCAGAAGCATCAAGAAATGCTCATTGCTGATGCTGAATAATTAATTTTCTCTCAGGTGTTCCTCTATCCCCTCTGGGAATTACAAAGTTCAGACTGGTTGTTCTGATCTCTTTCTAACATGAAGTGATGCAGGTTAGAGAACCCAGTAGTTAACACCTTGGCAAAACACTTCAATACTGCCCCCTGCACCAAAAGTACATGAAAGCCTGCAAGCCCAGGGTTCTATCCTCTCCCCTACAGGTTCAATACCTGCTACACAGCCACCTAAACCCAGGAGCTCTCAGCTTCTGAGGGTGCTGTTTGCTGTCCATGCACATCCCCAAGGCAGAGTTTGCTGAACAGATTCTCAGGAGCTTGCCAGTGGGAAGACAAGGAGCAGGAATCCCCTTCCTCCTCAGGGATGCCACATCAGCTCACAGGGGAATTCCCAGATCTGCTGTCATAGTATCACCTTCTCCAGGAGGCATCACTCATCCTTCCAGCCAGTGATCACCTGAGCAGCTCTACTTGGTCAGAGAGTCCTCCTAACACACCTGCTGCACAACTCAAATGCCAGGCAAGAGAGAGAGAAAAGGAGTGTGTTTTCACACCAACACCACTCCCAGTGAAACAGCACCCACTGAAATGTTCCCACGGCAATTATTCTGGCCCAAAGCATCTTCAGCCCTCTCTGCAAGGCAGAAGCAGGAAAGCTGCACTCATACATGCAGCCCAGGGCAGCCTGCAGCTCCCAGCACCCTTGTCCACAGCAGGCAATATGCTCTGCATCTCTGCAAACAGCCACCCATCACCTACCACACCCAGCAGCAGCCAGGTGCCATGGATCACAGTGCTTGCATCTCCTCCTGACTGCCTGCTCTGGAGCAGCTTCCTTGCAGGAGACAGGGATAATTGCTTTCCACCTCCAAGAGGATAAGTGCATTAAACCTTCCGAGGGGTTCAGATAATGCACTGACCAAAGAGATAGCAAATACCAAAACTGAGACTGTAAGAGATATAATAGGTCAAAGAGACAACTCAAAGGGTAACAAATCCCTAGAGAGAGCTTAAGCTACTGAAGGCCAGCGCTCGGGTTTGGCAATACAGCTGGCTGTGAAAGCAGCTGGGGCAGGAAATGCTTTCACCTGTCACCTCAATGTCCAGCTTGTCACAGAGCAGAGTGAGGGACAGGCACAACGTGAACACAAAGGAAAATCCAGCTCTCCGTTCTGCCTGTGCCAAAAAACAGGCACATCTTAAGAATAAAATATATTTTCAGAGCAAAAAGAGAATTCTCTACAAGCTTTTTAAATACACATCAGTTTTTCTAGCAGAGATCAAAGAAAACCAATTTAGTGAAGAGAAAGTTAAAAAAAATTTGTTCGTTCCAATGCAATAATTAACACAGTATTTCTGCAACATTCTCTGAGCAAAGAAAAATACCCAGCTCAAGTCCATCCAGGTTGAAATGAGGCCTCATCTCTCAGCAGCACTTATGGTTACTCAGAAAGGTGCATTTGTGGCAGATTTCAATTCTGCGTTTACATGTTTTACTAAAAGAACAACATTCTTTTTTAAACCTTTTTAATGGACAGTAATAGGTTGAGTACCTACTGAAGAGCTGAGTGAGTACTTTTTCCTCCATAAAAGCAAGCACTTAACTAAGAAATTCAGTGCTTCTACAAAGTGACCAATCTGTGTTTGTTTGGGGTTTCTCTAATTTTGCCCTTATTCCATATACAGACTTCAATTTATTCCTGAAAAGGAAGTGAGAACATTTTTTACAAACTGCAAAAAGAGTTTGTTTCCTTTTTATTTTGGGGCAGGGCTTAATTTCCCTGAGCAATGTTTAAACCTCATCTCCACTCAAGTATATGCACGCTCTCACACTTACAGGAAGGGACCTCTAGAAATGTAGCTCCAAGTCAGAAAGACTGGCGGATCTAACAGACCCGTGTCTGCTCGAGACCCTAAAGCCAACAGGGTCCAACACCATCATGAAGCTGAGCTAATTCAGCTGGACTTTCCCAGGTCAAGGGCTCTGAGTTTCCTCAGCACATGCTGGACACAAGGATTCTCGCAGAAGCAGCATGGAAATCCTTGGAACAATAAAGCATAAAACCAGCAAGAAAAGAGCACAGGGCACCATGTCAAAAGCTGTCCCACCTTTTCAACTGCTGCCAGATTTTATGAAATCCTGCTCTTACCTCATCACCTGTGCCTCCCTCAAGCCTGCTGCAAAAAGCTTTGTAATTTTTAGTGCAAAAAATAAACATTTCACCGTGGGCAAGATTTTTGTTTCTTATTTAGCAGAAAGAGAGCAGCAGACATGGAACTGGACTGTATACTGAAGCTAAAAAGTGAGGCAATGGTGGGAGAGTTAACAGTGGAGGGGGAAGAATCTGTCACACAAGCCAAATAAATTCCCTTCCTTCCATGGAATTAACCCCTCTGTATATTGATGTGCAAACAGCTACTTTATACATCAAATTATAGTATCAAAATTTACCACATTATAAGCAGTCAGTTACTGTTTGAGACAGTTTGACTGTTTTCTACTATTTATCACAATTTTTAAGATGAGCTTTGAAAGGAAACAGGCACTATCTTGGAGTCAATCTTCGCCATTGTTTATTTCCCTTTTTAAAACGTGTCATTAGGCAGCAATGCTTTTAGTCATATACTTAAAAGTGCTGAGTTTCAAATGTTGTTTTACTGTCACAAGGATAGTAGTTCCATTTTAAAGCCATGACTGAGTCATTCTAAACCCCTTGAAAAGCCATAAATCACACATCAGACAGATCCCAAAAAGACCATTAGACATGAGCTGTCCTTCCTCATACCAGTAATTCCACTGCAGTAAATTTAAAAGTTAATGGGACTACTCCAGTGAGTAAAATAAACACATGGCACTAAGGCTATGCTCTGCTCTCATGGAAAGCACACAGGGAACCATTGCAATACACCAAATACAGAACTGATAACTCCTTACAGTCTCCTTAAGGCACTGTGAGCACACTGAAATGTGTCCAGACTTACCTGCTCTGCATACACAAGGCAAATGCAAGCCAGCAGCACTCAACACCTACAGAATTACACAAAATGCTATAGTTGTGTGAATGCACGACCTACTAAGCCAAGCAGTACAGCCAAGCAGAATGTTCTCATAGTGTGTATTTTTATCTGAAGCATTAGACTAATTTATAGACATTGATATGAAAATTAAGGCTATTTTCCCACCTGCTTTTACTACACCAAAAAAAAAAACTTCCTGAAAAAGACTTAATTCACTAATTAAAGATAAACATTGTAATGTTATAGCTAAATATGCATTTATCTGTGTGCTATGACACAGAAATTATATACCACTATGAGACAACACATATACACACACAAATCAACACACTGAGAACAGGTAGGCTCATTTCAGGCTCTGGCACGAATAATTTGCAAATTACAACCTTCCTTTATTTTTGCCAGCACCAGACCCACCCCTTTAATTGTACTCATTTATTCATTCATTCAAATAACAAATGCTACATTGAGATAAAGCAAGCTTCAAAAAGCCCTGAAACAATTAAGAGGGAAAAGAGCAAAGCAGGAGTTCATAAAAAATAATAATATCCTTCTAGTCTTAAAACAAATACAACACACTCCAAAGATCCATTTTGCCTTTCTCACCTCTGTCTATTTAAGTCAATGTTATTCTTGCAAACGGCATTTCTTTTGATTTGCTTAACAGCACACTTCATTGTTAAGCACTGCCTCATCAGCACTTCTGCTGAAAAGCCCAAAAATGAAATATACTTTGTATTTAATTACAATTATGCAAATATCTTGTGGAATTACTTTGTTACAAGCAATCAGATATAACACACTCCATTATTTTAATAATTTGCCCACATGACACTTTTTAAGGTCATCTAAGTGACGACCAAATGTGATCTGCAAATCTCTTCAAATCCATGGGCGATGTGTAACAAATCATATAGTTCAGGGTGAAGGGGGGGAGTCTTCAACCAAATCAGTCGTTCATTGTGTTTCACATAAATAATTTATACAAGCCACTTCCCAAACCCTAGTACTTACAACAGAAAGATTTAAAACACATGCATTTTTAAACCAAAGGCAGTGCAGGAAGCCCAGTGGCATATTGCAGGGCTGCCTCTTGAACCCTATGATCATAGGGAGTGCATTTTACAGCAATCATGCACTTCTGGAATACCAGCACTTCACAAAATTGCATGATGCTTTCAGGGTACTCTTTGGAATATTTTCATCAGGACTAATTTCTGAATTTTAAACATTACTCAAAGCAAAAAGCAAGTATCTGGTTTTAACAATGAGCTCTGCTAAAGAGTTTAAAAAAATGGTTAAACAACACTTGAAAATGCATGAAATAGTATTGAGCCTTCTTCTTTCACTACATGTTTTGCTTTTAACACAAAAACTGAGGAAAGGTAATTAAAATAAAAATCTGCTTTATTTCACTATTACAGGAAAGGCTGGAGAAAAATTAATTCATTTTCCCCAATTATATCCTTCAATCCATTTTTGGATATATCTATGAAGGTGACTAGATTTGTGATAGAGGTTGGGCACTCACTACTTCTCCATAAAAATGGCAGGAGCTTCTGAAACTCATGGAAAAAGCTACTTCCATGATAAGGAACTAAAACAATGAATTTACTTTTTCCCCCCCTCTGAATCATAACTTAGATTTTTTAAAGCATTTTCCCCTAACTTCTCTCCACTAGAGGGTAAAATAGAGCATCACATACTGTGAATTGTTAACTGCGTGTATTTTATTCCACAAAGTCATTGTGAGTTACAGTACGATTTAGAGAAACAAAAACACAAGGCAGGGGTAAAGAAAGAAATTATCCTGGTAATTTGTCATCATCTATGCAACTACTGATGTGCTCCATGCCTACACAGCACAGGTTATTGGCTAGCTGTTTACCCACGCTGAGTAGGATGAGTGATAATAAATCAAAAATAAACCCAGAAAACCCAATACCACCAACTTTTGAACACATTATTCGCTGGTCTAAGATGGCTACCTCCATCTCAGCAAAGGTAAAGTTCTGAGCCGGCCGAAGAACCAACCCCAGGGGAGAAGCTCTCTCATCAGAGCCCAGAAGCAGCCAAGTTCAAACCCAAACTGGTGACAAGTGTCAGCTCGCACAGGAGGGCTTCACTGCCCGAGGCTGCTCATGCACTGGGCTCCAGGTACTGCAGGGTGAGCCATTCCCAGGCACGGAGCTGCTCCCTAGCAATTGGCAAAGGAGGCACGCTGCGAGAAGCACTTGTCAAATAACGCTTGTTTACAAATAAATCTCCTCGCAGCGAAGGACAGCGCTTACTGAAAAAAAGTTCAGGTCCACAGTCAGACCCCTCCCAGCAGCAGCTTTTTAGCTTTGCATTTACTGAGGAGATGGAAATTAGAGAGCAACAGTGAGAAAAGTAGCAGCAGAGACACCGTGAAGCAAGCGCTCACGCTGCTCGTCATTACTGTAATATTCCCTCGCAACGTCCCTGTAAAGATGCCACTAAAGCCATTTGCAGGCAGCTTCATTAAACCTTTCCAGTAGTTTCCTATGGTGTAAAAGTCCTATTCTGCAGCTGCCTGTTCATGCAGAGGCACCTCTGTGCTCGGCAAATGGTCCCGTTGACTCAGTCAGTAATATCCAGCTTTTCCGAGAACTGGCAGGGATGACTGAGAGGGGGCTCGGAGCATCTGTTGGTCTCTCTGCACGGTAGCATGGCAGACGGGCTCACACAGGACAGCATGCTTCCTAAAACAAAGGTGAGTAACAGGGAAAGCCCTTCTCAATCAGCCATGCCATCTCAACAGCATTGCTCCCATGGGTGAAATCATCTGAAATTGCATGGGGGCAGAAGGATTGGGCCCACTGTTATCTAACTAAGGCAAAGCCAAACCATTTCAAACATTTCCCAAACCAA
>NW_005054304.1:11484584-11485273 GCF_000277835.1 Geospiza fortis
GAACATTAGATATCTTTGTACACAGAAGAACAGTATCTCCCCCTTCCTCTGCACTTTTTTTTTTTTTAAAGAAAACTGCAATTCACATTATTCTCGCTCTCAAAAATAAATTACAGCTAGCTGGTTACCTCAGGCCACATCTTTGAAATTCTGGTACGGTTTTCCTTTACAAACCCCTGCATACCTCCTCCTCCTTCTAAAGGAGTTTCACAAATAATTACGGTGCATCACGACGCCAGCCTGCTTCGAGCCGCTGGCATCCCCTGCAGATGCTGAACTTCTCCACCCATTGCTTTCACATTACAGCCTGCCCGCGGATCCAAAAATATAAGAAAGCCCCAAGCAGTGCCCACACCACGCACGGAGAAAAAAATCCCAGTCAATTTCAAAGACTGGAAGCATCCTGCTAAACAAGAAGCCCGGACGCGTTTTTGGCCATTGGCCTCACAGAGATCAAAGGCATAAAAAAATCCGTCCCCAGCGGCCGCGCTCCGCTGCGGGTTACACACCGCCACCGCCGAGGCTTCATCTCCTTTTCATACGTGTATTCTAAGCCACGAAGTAAGCGCACTGCGGCCAGCGCTTGCAGGGCTCCGCACCGGGAGCCTCCCCTGCCCCGTGCGAACTCCCCGGCGCCAGCCCCGGCACCCCCGCCCCGATGCACCTGCGCGACTCCCGGGGCACACGGC
>NW_005054304.1:11485959-11553983 GCF_000277835.1 Geospiza fortis
TGTCCCTGCCAGGCGCCCCTCGAGCCCGCTCGGGGGGACGGGGAGCACCAGAGCTCCCCGCAGCAGTCACGGGTTACGGTGCCAAAACTACACACACAGCCCAGCACACCACAGCCCAGAGCCGGGAATGCCGCGATCTCACAAGGCTGGCAAGCCTGAGAGGAAGGCTAACCCCTGGCCAGGTAAGCAAAAATGCCACAAACTCCGTAATGGAGCCGACAGAAAGATGAGTTTCAGATGTATTTTACCCCAAGCCACCACCAGAGCACAGCTTTGAATCCAGCACAGCTAGTTTTAGAGACTCACAGAATGTGCTGAATTGGAAGAGACCCGCAAGGATAATCAAATCCAACTCCTAGCCCTGCCCAGTATCATTACCAAGAATTATACTATGTGCCCAAGAGTATTGTTCAAACACTTCTACACTGAGATGTTTTTACATTTCAGAACCCTAGTTGTCAGCCAGACCATCTCCCAAAAAGAAAAAAAATCCTCCAAAGAAATTAATTCTGGGAGGTTTATTCACTCATATTTGTTCCTCACTTGAGGAAACTTTTTCCAGATGAGCCAATAAAGACCAAACCCAGCCTTGCAGGTGCATAAGCAGCAAGACAAGGTTGACCAGAGCCCTGCTCACCTCGTGCTTCCTCCTCCATTTCACCCCTGTTGATTTATATTTTAGAAAGGTTGACCAAAAGTTGAGCACCTGTGAAAGGCTCCCTCTCTCTCCAAGGTGCAACATTCAAGACTAGGGTTCCAAGAAAGTTGCAATTGAAATATACAGTCCCTAAAGCCAGTTTGAAGAGGACAAGTAGTTTTCAACTGGGGAACTTCAGATAACATAGCTCTCTACACTGACATTACTCATCTTTAATTCCTTATTAGCCAGACATCGTGTTTCTCTGTGTCTTTACACCACATATACACCTCTGCTACTTCCATAAACATATGGAATATGTTCATGCATATTATTTTCAAAAGTGTCGTCTCCTGTTGCAAGAGGATTCTCTACCTCAGGCTATTCAACATTTTTACTGCCACCAGGAGGACAAGGCAAGGACTGTTACTTTACATGAGGTACGACAGTAGAGTTGCCAGCCAGATGTAAAGTGTGGCATGCATCTCTTCACAGCACTGACTCAGATCTTCACTATTTGAATACCTTCCTAGTCCAAAGTTTGAAAGGAGGTTTGCTATCACACAACCCCTCTAAATGGAACACGACTGGATCCTCAGCTGGAATAAATCACAGCTGAGAATGTCTGACCCCAGCCCTGCATCAAGTTAAGGAGGGGAGAAGCACCATGGGGTATATTTATTTCTAGGGATTTGCCATCTGCAAAAGCAATGGTTAAGTTTTGCCATCCAGAAATTGGGACAATGCAGGAAAAAAAAAGACATCAGAAAAAACCACTTTGCTAGCACAGTAAAAACTATCAGATGACAAAGAACAAGTAAAATGGCAAGCTGGATAGGCACCTCTGCTGGACGAGGGGCAAGGCTGCTGTAGCTAGACAAGTCTCTTATCAGAATCTCATGTCAAATTGCTGTGTGCTCCTGATTTTTAATGGTGTTTGACAGTCACTAACTGCTGTTTGGACTGCCAGACTTATAATTTAGAGGCATTTCAGATGATATGTTAGTGGCATCTTAATTTTCTAGGAAACACTGAGATGAGCTTTGTATGATTCATAAGCTATTTAAGAATGGCCACCATGCTTTAGATTTCACTCCAGCTGCCTCTTTTCTTCCTACAGGAAACAAGCTCCTAGTCCATGATATTTGTTTTGTTCCCCACCCTGCTTGTCACACAGCAAGAGCATCCCACCTCATCTCACTGGACATCATGGAACACTGATAAAAAAGGAAATGCTGCCTTACAAAGGGGGCATTGCCTTGTTACCAAATGCAGGGTATTGCTATTTTATGCACCTTATAGTGAATCCTGCTGGGGGCTGTCTTCTAAAACTCTCCTCCTGGTTTTGCCACAAATCTTATTAGTAATCTGCAGCAGGCAACTCCCTCCCCCTCCATCCCCCCAGATTTTGCCTCATCAGTGCACCCAGCAGGCTCTTAAAGAGAGGAAAGAAATTCTAGCAAAGTGCTGCAGCAACCCAGGTAGCCTTGATGGTAATCAGAGAGAAGCTGGACAATCACGTGGGATCCCTTCCTATTTCACATCGAAGAGTTTATCTTCTATTGCTTTGAGCAAATTTACTGTGGAAATCACAAGGGATTGGTCACCTTGCAAACTATTCAGGAACCTAAACCATTGCAGAGTCATGCCTTTTCTCCCCATATCTAGCCTATATTTTGTCCTAGTTTCAATTTTTTTCATTCTGCATCTCATTAACTTTTTCCTGCCCCTTACATTTGTGTCTTTTCATCTATGTAAACAGCATTTCCTCTTAATCATCACTCAGTTAAGATCTATATTTCATCCTTTATATCTTTTTCTCATGAGTCATTCCTGTAGAGTGATAGTAATGCTGTTATACTACAAAGTCCCTTCAGTTTTCCCAACATCTCCATCACAACCTTTTGCTCAGAAGTGTAATCATACTAGTGCCATAATAAACAACTGTCTCTAAAATGCTCTTGAACATAGTGTCTGAAACGGAAATGACAGCTTTGCCCTGTGTAACTTGCCACTTCACATGCAATCTGCTGTCAGCTATTACATGTGTTTTAAACTATTTATTAAACCAGACATCTTTGGTGTTAGTGCATTTCTGGTTATTTCCACTTAGATATGCAAAAGCTCATTTTTCCCAAGTTTATTTTCTCTCCTGTGTAGGTAGTTCCCTTCATATAATTTCTGTGTTCTCACTGGCTTCTAATTCTGCATTGCCAATTCATTTCATTAGCGTGCTGTTTATCCTATCATCAACAGGATACACTTGAAAAATAAATGAGTCTATCCTTCAGATTATTTCAGCAACCAAAAACTGCCAGCCAAATCTATTCCCTATATCATTATCCTTTACTGAAGTGTAAGGGCGAAATACTTATTACATCTCCATATTCAGCATGGCCTTCATCCGAGAAAAGATTCAATTTCATACTTTAAATTTAAGTGTAAACAGTCCCTCTAAAGCCATGTCTTCATTGCAATAATGGAATAGAAGACCCACTGTAATGCAGCAAACTGTTTAATTAGTTAGGCATGTAAGCATTTCCATTTTCCTTTGAAAAGTCCTTTTCTTTCAAGAGTCAGAGAAGATGACACCTTTAAGAAATACCCTAATGAAATTTAGTAATTTGGGTTTTTTGTTTGTTTTTCCCCACAAGCCCTTTGAAACAGAAGAATTACCTTCTGTTCAAAAACTAGATGCATATTAAAAGAAAAAAGCAATCCAGGAGCAGCTAAGCAGCTTTGCATAGTAGATATATTTGGATTAGTACCATGACTGCAACTACAATTCGAACACAAAATGGCTGTTGTTCAACTCCCACCACAGCAGCCTTTTCAGGCTGCAGAAAGCAATCGCCAGAGCCCCAGTGGACAACAGACAAATCAGTGCCAGGAGCCAGCGGGGACAGGAGTGTTACAGAGCCAGTGCAGGTGGGCCACCGCTTGGCCAGAGGAGGTATGTCCGTCCCTGTGCCCCTCGGGCTGCTGGAATCTTCACTCTGCAGTGCGGAGAAAGATGCTCACCAACGAGCTCAGAATTTGCATGAAGAAAAATGAGCAAGTGGTAAATAAAGCAAGTGCAAGTTCACAACCCAGTCACTTGTATGGTCTCAGCACCAATTTATCTTTTGCCACCCCCACAAGACACAGGAGCTATTGGCAACTGTGCACTAGGGAAAATCTGCTCACTTCATTTACAGCCTGAAATTAGATCCAAACCCGTGAAAATACATGGGAAAAACATGTGAATATTTGTTTCAGTCAGAAAAGGCTTGGAGAAAGCATGACATTTCAGCCTGGCATTTTCTTTTGGAGTGCTTCATCACCAGCCCTCGGTCCTGGTAAGAGTCCTTCCAAAAGCCCATGACCTGGCAGCACACTCTCCCCTTTACAAATGCTGTGTCACTGCTTCCCTCTCACTGCCTTATAGTGACCCCCATGGAGCCAGATCCCAGGTGTTAGCAGACCTCTGCAGGCAGAGGAATGTTCCCTGTCCCCGAGGGGACAGTGTATATCACTTCACATGCCAGTGTGGATTAGATTGATCAGCAAAATAATCCAGGTCAGATATGGGAATACACACTTGTGAGCACCACAGCTGGCACCACTTGCAGCCCACTCACTACTTAGCAAGTATTGAGTGTTTCTTTGCATCACACCAAAGGAGAACATTAAAGGGAACAAATAAAATGGCTTTGCAGAGATTTATGGAGATTTTCTAATGCAGAAAGTGGAGCACAGGAGAAAGTGCAAAGGCTAATTTGATTACACTGTTAGCCCTGTATAAATTTAATAATGGACTTGCTTCCACATTTCTCATCATAACCTATTTACATGCATCCACTAACTGCAGTAGCTCTGCACCTCACACTCCTGAGCCAGTCTTCCAACCCACTCCTGTGAGGAAGAGGAACATTACTACTCCTGCACAGATAGAAAAAAAACAAAGGAGAGGTTAAAGATTCAGATAAACATTACTGAATTGATTATGGCTTCTCTAGATCTGGGACAATGTTCTCTAAATACTAATGAAGTTATCTTATTCTTCTATCAGAATAAGAATCAGCAGATATTAAAGGGAAAAGGGCTGTCTCCTCAGGACACTCAGTCATGAGCTATAGCAGACACTGCACAAGCTTGTGCCAGTGACTTGGGTGCATTTACAAGTACCAAAGTGCTCTGTGAAAGTCTAGCCCTTGAATAACTTGCTCAAGGTCACACAGAAGGTATGTGGCAGTCCTGAATCAAGTTGAAAAGGTATTAGAACATCCATTTGCTTTTAATTCTCACTTTTCCAGAATGTCGTTTTTGATCAGGATCTATGCTATCAAATGTAGACATTACTGTAGGGCTCACATTCAGCACTTCACTCATTAAATGCACATTCTTTCAAGGTATAAATACAATAATGGATATAATGATGAAATTCAGTATATCATTTAATAGTGAACTACTTTAATCTCCTGCATACAGTACTGTCCAGAACTCAGTTCCTTTTGGAACTATGTTTCATAAGGTCAGTAATGCCTTCCTTAATTTCTAAGAGCAGGCTGGATGGCTACCCTGAATTTTTTTATTGTAGACAGACTGGTTTCATTAGCTTGAGCCACTGCCATGCATTCCACATTGAGGCCAACTATATCTATTTTCCTCTTGTTTGAGGAAAGCAAATCCTTTTCATCTCATCTCACCTCACTCTTCCAAGCAGAACTGTTTGATACTGACTTCTTTATTTCAATCTAACCCTAATAATTTCCAAAATAAATCGCATCATTGTCAATCACATCATATCTCAAATACTTGCAAGTGCTTAGCAATTTCAGCTGCCAACACACTAATTTATGTTCTTTGGAGATGCCATCTGAATCACAGCTATCGTCTTTGAGTCCTTTCCATCAGTTAATTGCAACTGTTTGTGAAATGCAGGAGCATATTTATTTTTCTCCTTCCTCTGCAGAGCTCAAGTTGTGCCTTTAGGTAAGTCTTCCATTCCAAACTCAGAAATACTTCACTTGCAAAACTCCAGTGCCTCCTCAGAGAACTACTTCAGTAAGTATAAATAATTTTCTGGCATGTGGTCTGATAAGTAATTTTTAAACAGCAGAATGATAAAGTAGGATCAATGCCACCTTTCTGGGACAGACTGCTTCGTGTGACAAATTCTGACACAAATATTACACAGCGACATGCCATGTGTTTCCTACTGTCACTCTTAGCTTTCAGTGTTTCTTTCTTTATCCCACCCAAGAATCATGAACGAAATACTGCTGAAAAGAGCTAGATTTTTAAAAATGGAAATAAAAAGAAAGAAACCCAGCCATCAACTCCAGACATGAAGTTCCCAAACTGGTTTACCTACCGTAAAGGACCAAGACTTCCAGACAGGCTTCTGCTCATTATGAGATAAAGTGTCCACACCAGAAGAGCTGGAGCAATTAGGTGGTATTACAATCAAGCTATAAGACTCAGGTGCATTGATATAAGTTTTGCTTCCAACACAGACACCCTGCATAACCCAAGGAAGCAATTTCTCAGCTGAGAATAACCCTGTCCTCAATGCTCAGTGCCATGGTGTCAAGATGCAAACAATACCCTGTTAAAAGACGTTGCTTTAAAGGGTCATTAGACCCGAGGTGAGACTGAAGGGCATCATCAGCCAGCCAAGCCCTCGGACCATGACTATTCCAGTAGCATTTTTTCATTAATATTTGTTGTCAATGTGGTTTAACATTGATCTCTCCTCTCTGTGTCCTGGTGACAGGACACAAGGGAATGGCCTGGACTTGTGTCAGGGGAAATTTAGGTTAGATGTTAAGCAAACATTCTTCACCCAGAGGGTGGTTGGACACTGGAAGATGTCCCAAGAGATGTGGTCACAGCACCAAGCCTAGACAGCTCTGTCAAGCACATGATGTGGTTCTTGGGATTGTCGTCTGCGGGGTGTTAAGGAAACTTTCCTGCCTGACTATTCATGGGACTCTGGCAGTCACACTCTTACTACCAGACATTTTAAGTGCTGGGACCAAAGTCTTTTCATGGTGGATGGCTCCAGTGACCCAACAGGCGCCCCCCATGACTCCCTGCACACCCCACTCACACACGATCACACCAGGTTTCCTTACCAGCTTGACCCCACGTTTCCCACAGCAGTCTCAGATGTCTCATTCCATAAAGCCACTTACTCATGGCACAGTAACACAGAGACATCTGGAGCTGGTGCCTCTGAGAAAGACCCCCAATGATGGAATCCCTGGGCTTTTATACCCTCACAGTCTCTGCTCTTCCTGCTCAGATACCAGCTTCTGCTGTGTCCCTGAGTGTCTGGTCACCTGGCTGAGCCACAGGTCCCTGTGCCCTTTGTTATGCAAAGGGTTGGCACCAGCTCAGGACCTCTTGCCTGGGGCTCCTGCCCACCCTGAGCTCAATCTGCAGCTGGCACTGTAGCTGACAAACCAAGCTTTCTGGACCAAAAGTATTCTTCAATAAGGGCCAGGAGTTGGACTTGAATGGTCCTTCTGGCCCCTTCCAGCTCAGGATATTCTATGATTCTAAGTGGTATCCTGACACACCAAATCCAATACTTACTGTCACTGGTGTGCCTCAGATACCTCCTTATTCTTCTGAGTATACCATTCCCTTGCCACACACCCTTTGCCTCCTCTTTCAAGCACAACTGCCCTTCAAGATAACCATTGTCCATCCCTACTTGTCACCCAGGTCCTCAGAGAAGCCAGCCCTTCTCATGACCTCTGCTATCCCTTGCTAGATCCAATTCCAGTAGGACATTGGCTTTTCTCACATCATCTCTGCGTGCTCAGACAATGTTTGTATTCCTCACAGATTTCACTGAGGTACTACTGGACGGTACACTGAGGTGTAAATACACCATGCATCATGACATGCCTATAAATGAGAACTGGCAGCTTATTTCCTGTTATTTCTCTTTTATAGCTACTTCTCCTTGCTCTCTAAACATTACTCCCCTTTCTGTCTCTTTGTAAGATCTGGGCTGTGGCACCTTTGCTCAATCTCCACTCAGCTCACCCTGCATGTGCTGTCCCAGACAATTCTGGCTGCCTCCATTTTCTGCCTCTAATTCTGCCCCCAGCTAAACAGAAGAGTAGGTGATTACAATTTCATTCAATCAGGAGCTGAAGGAGATGGGACACATGCACAGCAAGCCGAGAAAGGAGTGGCAATCAGATTACAGCTGTAGCCTAAAGCACAATTCTTCATAATGTGAATTTATAATGGGTCTCTGGTCTAGGGCACATAATAGACATTTTACCCAGGGTGCCATAGTCACCCAAAGACATTTACTTGAGAAAATACTGAGCCTGGTATAAACATTTAAACTTTAATAAAACAATTACAGATGCACTGATTGTATAGCTCCCTTAGACAATGAAGACTTTAGACATAGGGAAGTGAGCAGAAGACAGTATCAGGCCACTTAAAGATTTACTGAGAACTCACCCTTGGTGAAGTCAATGCCTTATCCATATCCAAGAACTACTCACTGAGCGAAAGCCATCTCAAACCATATCCCATCTCAGACACACATTGTCCTTTGCAGGATCAGTGTATTTAAAGAAGCTAAATCAAGAGCCAGTACATTCACTTCCATTTTGTATTCACAGTATCCAGACCCCTTACACATCTCAATATAACATTAAATTAAAGAAGTAACATGATATCTTTGGAGGCTTCATGCTGTTTCTGCTCATAAACACTTTGACACTAACAAACAAGTTGTGTTTAAGTATGACAATTTAGCTTGTCATATTTCAAGTGACAAATGTTACTCTGTCCACAGAATAGAAAGATAAATAAGCATTTACAGGGAAGAAAAGAGTCCAGTCAGGAAGAGATGCAAATCTACCTCTCTGTCTTGTTAACCTGACTAGTTGACCATTTATGTTTCATATTTCTGAACCAATTCAAATAGAATTATTCCAAACAAACATTTCAATACTAAATAAGCTTTTTCTGTGTTTTGAGGGGAGCATCAAATCCACAGCCCCTCCTTTCTGGTCAATTTCCCCTAACCAAATGACAATTATTCAGAAAATAGGAGCATCTCAGAACTACAGGGATTTGCACCAGTCATTATCCCCTGGCCAGCACAGGCATCTGCACAAAGGCTGAGTATATACTAAAATTCTGTGGACAGAACAGCAGCTAAACCTCTGTTCTCTTCTGCTTTGCTGCTGGTGGGTGTTGCATATTAATTTCCTCCATACCAGGCTCTTCCCATTTTGTTTACAGCAAACTCCATCCCATTAACTCTTTGCACAACCCCGTCCCCAGGAGCTGGGCACCTCTGCACTGGGTATCCACTCTGTGTCTGAGCTAGCCTCCAATCCAGGAGGTGGGAGCACATTCACATTGTGTCACATACATGGAGAAGAGGCTGCTGCAGGGATGCCCACACCTCCAGGAAAATGGAACAGGCTTAGTTTATTTTTGGATTAGTAGCTACTTTTTCAGTATTTGGGTTTTACCACTCTACAAACCCTGGAGGCAGAAAAACACACTGAGTGAAACAGGAGAGCTTTACCAGCCATGAGATCTCACTTGGGCACTGTTGAACATGAGAGAAAAGACTCCTACTTCCTAGGCTGCATTTATGCATCAATACAGCTCTCTCCATTCTGCAACTGACCTTTTTCCTAGGACTGATTCAAAACCTTACATGAACTTCTAAACCCAAAAGCCCTCAACACCTCAAAAAAAAAAAAAAATTCAGTGCTGATTCCCTTATTTCTTTCTCTATCACCTCTATCTGAATCATCCCTTAGTGCTCTGCTGAAAAAAAAGCTAATGGTGACAAGCACAAAAAAAAAAAATCCAAGACACTCAAAGGAACTGTGTTTACACTAGAAAAACAGTAAAAGATGCCAAGGTCACTTAACATGGTACTACATCATAACTTACTGTATTGCATACAACTATTCAGCTTTTACCTGTCTCTTCTTTGTCCTGAGACCAAAGCAAGCTGGATGTCCTGTGGCATTGCTACTGATTTGTCATGGTCTTACATTACACATTGCTATAACTAGATAGCTTGAGAATCTATTGGCAAACTGCAGGTCATAGTTAGCTTTTATTGTCTCCATTGAGAACAAAGGTTTATCTTTATGTATATATCCATCTCCTTGCACAAGTGTCCCTGCTTTCACTGTGACCTGTTCTCTCCTGATATTCATACCCGACTAGGTTATAGCTGGGTTCCACAATATCAATCTTAGTTCAATTGCATTCAGCTAGCAATTCAGTCATGTCATCTCAGTCAAGTTTTATTCACAAAAAACTTCATCTTTCATTCAGAACAGAAATCCACTGTTCTGATAGCTATCATATTTCCTGGCCTTATACTAGGAAAGCGTGTGCTTGCTCACAATGCTGAGGAGGGCTGGGCTCAGAGTGAAGGTTTCAAAGACATTTAGAAAACAATGTCCTTGAATTGACTCAAGTAGTCCATTTCTAGAAATTCTGTCCCAGGAGAAAGTCTTGTTCAGCCCCTGTTTCCTACCACATACCTCCTTTTAGAAGAGGTATCAGCTTTATCACTCCCTCCCCAGCTCCGTGCAAACACTAAGGTAAGGGCAACATGCAGCAGAACAGATGCTGTGGCAGGAGTGTGTTTACATGAAGCTGCTGGCAGCAGATGCCAGCTTGTAAAATTAGCCAATAAAAATACCAGCATCACTGTTTACAACCACTCTGAGCAAGACGGGCTGCCAGCAAACTGGAAAGCACATTGCACAGGCATACCAGGTTAAAGTTACACAATGTGGAAAAGCATCGCCCTTTTTAGGCTAGCAGGAGTGTGATTCTCATTCAAGTACAGGGGGTGAACCATGAGCTGCCAAATAGTTTCAGTTCTTCTCCCTTTTGCATTCAGAAAAAAGTCCTATTTAGTGTTAAAATGTCAAAGAACCAGAAACACTGTAAATACAAAAGCACGTGTATCGCTCACCATTGAAAGTTTTTGTGTGCTATTGATGCCTTTTCCTGGTCTTAAAAATTGAGAGCCGGACATGGTTAAGGGATAAGGGGTTTCTATCTCAGTATTTTAATAATGATCCTTGTGCACCATTTCGCCGACGTGGGATGCGCCACAATGCACAGACACAATAAATCATGTGTACAATTTATAGCCCTTACAAATTAGCATATCTAACAAGGATGCCCCAATGAGAGGCTTGAATTAATGGTGTGATATCCCAAGGCATTCCCCGCTGGATGGCCAAATCTCTAGTTTACAGGGTATGTTCTGGAAAGGACCTTGGTTTCTCAAGGTAGCATAGGGCTTTCCAGCCTCCAGCTGCGAGGCCTTTAGGGTGTTTGGCCTTCTGGCCTAACAAAACACTAGGAGAATGCTAAGTTGTCAGACTTAAGGAATTACAAGTATGCATGCTAGGAGTACTGAGGATACATAAAAGTTATATAAAAGAACAGGAAAAAAATCATCTTGGCATCACTATGACTCCGGTGAAACCTGAAATTTAGTGACATGTGCACTGCAAATGTGTTATAGACCAGGAAGCTGTTACTTGAACTTAAACCTCCTCTAGTACTCTTTGCAATCACAAATATAATAAAAAAGTCCTGATTTTTGTATAAAATTGTTGTCTGCATTTTACCCATGTAGATCTGGAGATACTCAGACTGATCCTTTAAGAATGTTAAAACAGTACTAAAATTTTTCACCACTTTATTATCATTAATTCATCTGAGTAATTTACAATACCTCTAAGACTAGAATCTAGACTAAAATAAAGACCCTCAAGAAAATTATTAAAATTATGTTTTTGAAAATAACAGTCTGCCAGATAAGTTTTAGAACATTTTTTTCCCCATCCATTGATTTTCCTACATTGGAAAATATCAACTTTCATTAAAATTTCAATCAATACATTCTGTAATACTCTTAATTAGAAAACTAGAACTATAAAAGGAAATGTTAAAATAACTGAGCTATTTCAGAGATTAAATTTGAGGACAAGTTTTGACGGCTTTTACTTTCATTTTAAACAAACAGTCCTCTGAAAAAAATTTCCCTTTATGAATGTTTAATAAGCTATTAATGACTTCTGTAAGCCTGTTGGAGGTATAAGCAAGAAGTTTAAAAGAAGGTAAGTAAAATGGCTAGAAGAATTAAACATATTATATAGAACCCATAATTAAAAGTATCTTCTTTTTCTCTATAATCAAAAGCTAATATCAGTTAATAACATAACATACCTTTGGGATGCACCCATGAAGTTGCAGTACTGGATGAACCATATGCCTGCAATGCCTTTTCCACACGAAACAGTCAACAGCTTCAGTCTTCTGCCTTATGGAGAAATACAAGAGAAATTTAATGAAAGGAATAAAATCAAAGTGCTGAAATCCTGCTGTCAACAGAATTCAAAGACTTGAATTTAAACCAGCACTTTCCTTCCATACACTGGAAAAGCTAACAAATGCAACCTATCCCAACATTTAAAAAAAAAAAAAAAAAAAGGCATCACCTACTGTGCTCCTCTTTTGCAAGAATAAGCAATAAATAGCAGATTATATCTATTTTATGATTTTAGGTAGTAGAGAGACCTTTCCAAGAGGTCTGTAGTTGGTGGTAATGGTATTAATAAGCCCTTTGGTTTCTTTTTTGTCAACAAAATAATTGGGCTTTCTCCATAAGCAGCTGTTGTTTATAAGTAGCCTGGGGCTTCTCACCTGTGTAGGTGGGCTCTGATACTAGAGCATGTTTAAAACATAAAGTGGACAATAAGGATTCTCAGTTTTTGGAGCTGAAGAAATCTTTCTTTCATGTTCTAGTAAGTAGAGATTTTTTTATCTATTCAGTTTATTCTTGAGGAGTAACACAATACCTTTTTCTTCTTAAGGCCCTCTTTATCCTATATATGTGTTTTTCTAATAAGTAACAGGCTTTTTTTTTCTTTTTTTTTTTCCCTGGGAAAGTAGAGGGGAGAGGGTGGCTGCTGCAATTGTTGTTTCAGAAAGTTGGTTAAAACTTTGTGTCTTCCTTGGGCAGTCTGACTGTTACCCTAATTGTAAGTTAAGCTTTGCCTGCTAGGTACAGGAATCTTTGCCTGCTCAATGCAGGGAGCTTCTATCCAGATCTGCTAATACATAGATCAAGGCTTGTTTCTCTACCTAAGCATACAGAGAACTCATGCTGAGGAGAATTTTAGAGATGTATTGGTGCTGGTTCATCTGCATAAAATGAAGATTTGTGCAAGGAACCACAAGAAAGAGACTTGGTTCTTGGAGTGCAGAAGAAATGTAGTCTGTTGATAATGCTTGATGTGATTAGCTTAATTGACGTATATTTTTGTTCCTGTAAAGTTCCAGAGATTTGATTCAGACTGTTTCTCATATTATGATATGACCTAGGGACTTCATTCACGCTCTGTGTTTGTGAGCTGGTGTTTTATAGCAGAGCTAAGGAGTCTTAAGATGCATGTGGTCATAACTATGAGCCTGAAAGGATTGTTTGAATCTTTGATGGTCTGTATATCAGCTTTCACTTTCCTGGGGTTTATTATGTGTAAAGCAGGGGCTGCCACCAAGACTTCATATATGCTCTTCCCTAAATAAAATTTTGGAAATTGTTTCTCACAGATATGATTGCACAGAACTGAATGGCTTTCCTTTCGCTACTAGTGTCCTATTTTTGTAAACCTGTTCAATAACACTTAACCCTTTCACTTAATTTCATTCTGGTTTTGATCTGTTTATAGCAAGTTCTCCATCTAGATGTGTGTAGAGGCATTTGACAAAATCTCTAGTGATTGATTCCCTGCTCCCATTATGTTGTATGTGTGATCCTGGATTTCTTGCCAGGATCCCCAAGGATTTGTGCTGTGCTAACAATAATTGGTAAGTGCTTTAAACTGCTCCATGAGTTATATGGTCCTGGATGAGGAAGGGGAGTGATATGTATGTGGGAAGGATAGGGCTCACAATTCCCCAGCAGGGAAAACTTTTTCTTAGCCAAATGTGGGGTTTATGGATCTGTTTGTCTCACCAGTGGTAAATAGGATTATATGTAGGTTGTAGGATAGTAAGGATGAATTTTTTCTGCTTAACTGCACATATTCATGTTAAATGAGACCAAAGAGCACAGAAAGCAACTGTCATGGACTTCTGAAGAGTTATTGTCTCTTTAACTGTTGAATCTAGAATTGAAATTAAGGTGAAATTAAGGCCTCCCAAATGGGAAACTTCTCTGAAACTTGCAAAAGCCAAACATGGATCTACCTGAAGAATTTTAAAAGGTAACACATAGAAGCTACATTGGACATCTTAAAAGTGATTTTTAGTGCCTTTGTCTCTGTAATGTGCAGCATCTGAGGAAAGTTTCACTTCACTAGAAGTGCTTGTTTATGCTGTAAAACTCAGCCCCTTCACAGGTTTAACTTCAAGAACTCATGCCTGGGTTTTCCTTTGACAATTTTACTTTCCTTGTTGGTAATGTTTCCATAGTATTTCTTAAATTAGTAATTAATACCTGAAAAAATTCTCTTACATAGAAGCTACTCTAATGAAAAAAAAGTTTATTGAATAATCTTCCTTTAGCACATAGCTGTAATGGCCAGTTGATTTTTATGGTCTCACCACTTTGTACTGGTCCTAGGGGTTCAATATTTGCTCTTCCTCATACTAATGCTGGATCTGCTAGAATAAATGTGGTGTGTCAACAGGCAAATAATTAAAAAATAAGCATTTAATTCCTGTAGTGTGCTGATAAGGTCTACCTTATGTCTTATTAATCAAAGTAAGAAATACTGATTTGGGAGTTAGCTCATCACATCAGGCACGGCACAGACCATGGCAATGCCTCATAGTGTGTGAATGTGAAGTCTGAGCTCAGACGTAAATAATCACCTAAGTCAATATCTTCTATTTAGACCTGAGTGTATAAAAGGGCAAAGGAGTAGGATTTTCATCTCAGATGTCTAATAAATTAAAAAAATCATAAGGTGATATTTGTCAAGCAAACTTGGTACATCCACCTGTCATATGTGGGTGGGAAACTGCATCCTTCAGCTGAAGTCCTGCTCTTCATTTTAATGTGGCTGTTTGGCTCTACTTCATCTGCTTTTATGTTATATTTAACTGTCCTTCAAGGGACTAAAGTGGTGTGACTGCAGCTAGGGAGGGAGCAGGTAGTTAAGCAGCAGTGTGATTGAGGTTGGTGTATATGTCCAGGTATGATAGGTGTTTTCAACTGCTTTGTGGAAATGGGATGAATATTTAGGTAGTATTAGCTTCCCTGTTTTATGACTAAGAAGAACATAAGCTGCTCTCATGGTATCTGTGATGTTCAGGGTTCTTTTTAAAAGAACTAGCTGCAAGTATTTTCTCCTGTCAAGTTTCTGATTTTTCTCTTGCTTCTATAGCACTTTGCAGTCTGGCTTCAGGGCAAAATATTCAGCAACTTTCATCTCAGATGGTGAGAATGCTCATGGGTTTTGCCCAAACTATATACTCCAGTGTGAGGGAAATTGCAGTGCTAGTGGCTAACTGTACAGTATACTTCTCAGTGAAGTGGAGAGGTGAGCCTTGGCTTAGGCTTGCCTGATGTAAACATTAGTTTGGCAAGTCATTGGACTGACAATCTAATTGGTCAATGGTTGACCCAAACACCCATGGGGTTTTCCAAAATGAAGACTAATTGAAACTGCTTGTAGTGAAATGTATGACTTAAACCAAAGCCAAAATATTTTCTTCCTGGTTTAATTAAAGTGACTTCTTTTTTATCTCTTTGGAATTCTAGATATGGTGAAGTAAAAGTTATTTTGAGCTTTACTCACAGCAGGAAGCCTGAATCATGTGCGCTGTGGTAGGCAGTTTAGGGACATCCAGAGTGCAGGACCTGGGTTTATAATTAGAGTAAGTGACTGGCCTTTGGTTTAGCCAGCAGGCTGTTTCAGAGGTGGGACCTGGCTTGGGTTGTGTAGTAGAGGGGGCTACAGGGGTGGCTTCTGTGATAAGGGAGTATCAGCTTCCCCCATGTTTGGTAGAGCCAATGCCAGCTGGCTCCAAGATGGGACTGCTGCTCTCCAAGGCCGAGCCCATCAGTGCTGGTGGTAGCACCTCTGGGATAACAGAGTTAAGAATGGGGGAAATAGCTGTGCAAGAGCAAATGCAGCCAGAGAGAACAGTGAGAACACATCACAGGAACAGCCCTGCAGACACACAGGTCTGGGGGAAATAGCTGTGCAAGAGCAAATGCAGCCAGAGAGAACAGTGAGAACACGTGAGAGGAACAGCCCTGCAGACACACAGGTCAATGAAGGAGGGGCAGGAGGTGCTTGGGATGTTGGAGCTGTGATTCCCCTGCAGCCCATGGGGAAGACAATGGTGAAGCAGCTGTGCCCCTGGTGATCCACAGTGGAGCAGGTGGATGCCCAGAGGAGATTGTTACCCCATTGGAAGCAGCCTCCTCAGCCGGAGAGAGGGGGCTCCTGTGGCTTTGTGGGGAAGGGACCTCACACTGGAGCTGGCTTGCTGTCAGAACTGGTGACCCTCAGAAGAGTCATGCCAGAGCAGCCTGTTCTTGAAGGATTACATCCCATGGAAGGGATCCATGTTGGAGCAATGGCTTTCTTTGGATGTCATTGTATGAATGAAGTGCCAGACACAGAGTCTGCTTCTATGGTAGCTTCTCTGGTAGTTTGCAAGGAGGTGTTCTACAAAAGCAGTATCTAGAGTATCCAGAAACTTTAAAAAATCTTCTTTAATGTACTTCTGGCTTGCTGTGCAGTTCATTCAGACCTTGGTCATAGAAGGTGAGTTAAGGTGAGTGCAAGGGTCTAGCTCTTAGCTGGGAACTGTAGAAGGCATTCAAATCTTGTATACCAAAAACTACTTTGCAGGAGTACAAGATAAATGTGGTTAGAGTGCAGGCAAGCTGCCAGCAGCCTGCCACAGACTGTTGTGTAACTGCAGGACAGTTATAAATAAAATCAAATCAAGTCCTTTGTATGCTTTTTCTGATTCAAGGTAGATGTTAATCCCTTAATATCTTAAGGCAATGACTCACCAGGTGTTAGGTGCTGTATGTGGGTTATCAAAAAGCATCTTGAGCAAGTTTGTTGTTAACTACTTTCAAAAAAGCAATGTTGCTCGATTTTGATTTTACTCCAAGATATTCAACTACTGTAGCTCATGAAAAACCTTGTGTTGTATTAGTAGTGATCCTGTTCCTAATCTTAAACATATTGGAAGCATCTATAACATATGATATAATCAGAACAGATTGTGACCCTCATACCCCCTGATTTGAATTGGATTCTGGCAAAATTCAGCTCTATCCAGGGTCTTATAATTGTGTTCTTAGCAATCATGTATGCTAATTATCTATAATCATGCTGTGTAGAAAAAGTTGTGTGCAATACGTAACTTCCCTCAAATGTATGGCTCTCCTAGCCACTTGGTAATGTTTCTTTTTTGATGGTGGCTGGAGAGAAATCTTGCTGACTTTTCTCGTACTAGTTTATTTCTCTTCTGAAAATGAATTGTAAGATATCTGTGTTTCATTGGAAAGCTACTGAACTGACAGCTGAAGAAATTCAAGAGGATGATGAGAAAGTTTTGTGCCTTGGGCATTTGATAACTTAATCTGTTTGTCCATGAGTGAATAGGTCTGTCTTGTAGGAATTTATCTGTGGAGGCCTGTGTCTTTGGTGGTATATGGATAATTCACCTTTGTTCATTAAATCAGTGTGAGAATGTATTCAAAATAGGTTGGCATGGCAAACACTGTGATCTGGGTGGTTTGATTCAATAGTGGAATAATCATAGAATTGTTAAGGCTGGAAAAATCCTCTAAAGTCGAGTCCAACCATTAACATTAGCACTGCTGAGTCCACCAATAAACCTTGTCCCTAAGTGCCACATCCACACTCTTCTGACTAGAGACTGTGATTTCACTGCTTCCCTGGGCAGCCTGTTCCAGTGCCTGACCGCCCTTTCCTTGAAGAAATTTTCCCTAATATCCAATCTAAATGTTCACTGGTGCAACTTGGGACCATTTCCTCTTGTCCTACCTTTTCTTACTGGTGAGAAGGGGCTGACCACACCTTGATACAAGCTGCTTTCAGATAGCTGTAGAGAATGAGAAAATCCCCCTGACCCTTCTTTTCTCCAGTCTAAACAACCCCAACTCTCTCAGCTGTTCCTCATCAGACTTAGGATCCAGACCCTTGCAGGGCTCCATTGCCCTTCTCTTGATAAGTTCCAGCCCCTCAATGTCCTTCTTGTTGTGAGACGCCCAGAACTGAGCATAGGATTTGAGGTGCAGCCTCGCCAGCGCTGAAGAACAGGGGGACAGTCACTGCCCTGGTGCTGCTGGCCACACTATTGCTGATCCAGGCCAGGATCCATTGGCCTTCTTGGCCACCTGGGCACACCCTGGCTCATGTCCAGCTGCTGTCAACGCCAGGTCCTTTTCTGCTGGGTGTCTTTTCAGCCACTCTGCCCAAGCCTGTAGCAATACCTGGGGTAGCTGTGGCCGAAGGCCAGGACCTGGCACTTGGGCTTGTTGAAACTCTCTGCAATTGCAGGACCGAGTTCAAATGTTGTGTCTGGTCTTGTGTTTGGCTGGGAACGCTATGTGTGTGCTTATTGGCATTAAAAATCACATGGAAGTAATTGTGGGACAGATGGAGATTGATCATGGCTTAGTGGGGTTTTTTTTCTACAGAATATTCGGGAACAACCACAATTCCTTCTCTACAACATAACTTTTTTATTTTAGACCTTTGTCCCCATAAATAAATGTAACTTATCAGTCTCTCATGATGACTTATTCTGTATTTCATCTGGTTGGCAACATTAGAAGCTGAAAGTAAACTGTGATAGCTTTCCTTGCTTATTCTTTTCAGCTATTCAAGAAGATCTAAACATTTCAACAAAACTCTGAAAACAACCCTTTTTAATTAAAAATTTGAGATTGAAAAAAGAAACAAGCCAAATAACTGGGAAAGCATGCTCTGCTTTGACAGTAGTTAAGTCTCCCCAGCCCTTTCCTTTGGCTAATTTTTGCAAATGAAGTTTGCCCAATTATCTAAATACAGGCTGGTTTTTGCTATGAGGTCTGAATTGTACCAGGATACAAAGAGTACTCTCTCTGGGGCTTGATCAAGAGAAGACAGCTGGGAGTACTTTTACTTTGCTGGCCTGGAAACAGGTTCCTCATTTTCTATATTCCTACTGGAGGTCTGTGTGTTTCACTCTCGTGTTGAGGTTGAAGTCGATGGGAGTTACCTTAATTAGACTGTATCATCATATATGCACAGACTAAGTGCTCACTTTTGTGCCTCTAGTCAATCTAGTCTTTTGAAAGCAAACCAGACTGAGTCAGTGGCGTTTGGGTGTGTGGTTTTGATCAGTCTGGAATTTGACTGCAGCTGTTCATTGTCCAGTTCCTGGCAGTAGTGTTATTGCCTGTGGCAATTGTCTTAGCCCCAAAGAGCGATGGGCCTTTTGGCATGGCTGAAGCTTTCACAGGGGGTTTCTGAGAGTGACCTGAAGGGTGACCTGATCTTTTCTTTCCATTCCAGGCCCAGAAACAAAATGTTTTTCCCATGGTCAGCCATTTTACTGTAAACTTGGCCACATTAGGTTAGAGTGGTCAAGCTCTGCTGTGTCCTGGCCAGCCCCTTTTCAGGATGATCAGTCCTGTTCTTGCTGGCAGGCAAATATTTTAACACCACTTGCTTCTACAGAGAGACTCTTTAAGTTGGGTCCAGCCTATTTGACAATTTTGAACTAATGTCTGATTTAAAACTATTTTCAGCCTGTAATTACTACAATGAAAATACCAAAGAAATTGATTTCTTATATTCCTCCCGTTATATTACTCTGGATTCCTGTCTAAGTGCCGAGGGGTTAAATATGATTCATGTAATCTACTTTCCCACTAATCATTTATTCAATTACCTATTAGAACTCAGGCAAGAAAGACCAAAAAAGGAAAGGGGAGAGACCAACCTGGAGTATGCATTCAATAAAATGCTACAAAAAACAACCAATCATTAATTATCTAATCAGCATTTTGTGAGTCTTTTAGCCATAATCTCATTACTGTAATTAATTGCAAGAATCATTTTGTAAACAGAGCACAATAAAAGTATATGCAACATAACAGCATCCAAATTAAATCTAAATCCCAGAATGAATAACAGAGAAAGCTGGAAGATATTACTAAGGGAGGGCATCATTAAAGGAGATCATATTTCAACGTCAAAATCTGGTGGGCTACTTGTGCTGCAAGAGTAAATCAATAGTGTTGCATTGAAAGGACTGGGCCAGATCCACTTTGGTGCAATTAATCACTACTCCATTAAAGCTTGGAGAAGCAGGGGTGGCTTCTTAGCCAGTAAAATTGGATTTTCTTTTTGTAGCTTCTGGGACTGGCATGTTGGCAAAGCTTCTGTGCTTGGCTAGTTTTTTTGCACCGAATAGGTAAGATTGTTCATGCACTTGAAGGATTTAGGAAATCTGGTCCCTTTCTTTTTAGAAGTGGAGAGGTTCTTGAAGGATTTCACATGTCTAATGTCTTCCCCTTGGCTAGCTTTCTGTAGTCCTTCACTTCTGATAGTGGTAGCCCTACTCTATTTTTTAAGACTGCTTCTACAATAAATAATTAAAGTATGCAGACAGATCCCACAAACACCTGCCAGGCTTCCAGCAAAGTTATTTTATGATACTTTCAGGATACTACATTTAATATTCCAGCAGCGCAATATGTTACTGTCTTTGGCCTTACCAGCCTTTTGGCTGCAGTATTTTGTCATCTTTTTCTCCTTTTCATTTAATTTTTCATTATTTTTTCTGAGGATCAATGTCAGGATTCATTTAAAAGCTATAAAGAAATATATATAAAACAGTCCCAACAACCATAGGCTTGGTTATGCCATTGATTTCTTTTCTGAGCAGAATTCCCTGCTGTCTGCAGTGGTGAGTTGCTCAAAGATATTGATAGTGTGTATCCCTCTACGGGGAATTTAGATTTAAAACATGATACCTTCTAGCCGAAAAGGTCTGTGAGGAGTGCATTAACTTTGGGGTAAAAGCTGTATTGTACAAAAACCCCCACCAATCCCCCCACCTCCATCCCAGCAGACTTTAGAGTTTCCCTGACAGTAGAAATGAGTGTTCCAGCTGTAATGTGAGGGAAACCCCTCATTAACGCTTCCACCTCTCCCTGCTGAGACCTGACAAAGAACTGGGCTGTGATCCAATCTGAGCTTCTTGGGACAGGGTAGGAGGCAAATATGCCTGATGGTTTTCTGTGTGGAGCTTTCCCCTTGTCTGTTGCTCCAAGCCATGTTTGTTTTATCCAGACAGATTGGCCAAGGTCCCGATTTTGAGGAACTTTAGGGCCTTGTCTTGCATTGTCCTGCTCCTTGCTAGCAAGGGCTACCTGCCTGCCCTGGTGTGGTACCATGCCAATGTGTGGGTCAGGATGTGCTTTGGAAGGTTTGCTGAGACACTGCAATGTATTTATTGAGCTACTGCATTCAGAGCACCCCTTAAATCCTCCCTCAAAGAAAATTCTTCAGAGGAAATGCAGAATGCCTTGTTAATTCAGTTTTTAATGGCGAATGCCCCATGGATTTCCCTTTGATAATCGCAGTTTGCTTCCATGAGAAGGCAAGCAGGTCATACCTTCTTAAGTCTGCAAATTCCTTCAGGTAAAACTGAGTGTTAGCCAGTTCTGTAGATGAGGGGAATAATAAAAAGTGGAACTTTGGCCTCTGCCTGTTTTGCAGGTATATAAATAGTGGAAATACAGCTGAGCCAGAGAACTGCATTTTTTTGTGACAAAGAGAAGACATTTTAAGTCACTGACTAATTTTGTTTTTAAAGACTTAAATGTCCTTAAAGCATTTTTTGCTTTGGAAGGGTGATTCTGATGTTTTATAGAGTCAGCCTCATGTTTAAATTCATTTGTCCTCAACAATGCACTGCTGCTGCATTTAACAAGTGTATTTTAATGGTAGGGTTAAAATGAATGCCTTTTTTTCCCAGTAAAAATAAAAGTGCACCATCTATATGAATTAATAATTTCCAAAGCAATAAATATTATGAACCTATTCTAAGACACACTGGGATAATATTTTGCTGGTTTTAGACCATTAGCCAATTTTTACAAATGCTCTGGCATGCTGGAGAGATGCCATAAAAGGGTCTGCATTTTTTTCTAGTGCAGCTGTTAGATCAGTTGCTTTGCTTGATTGATGCATCACGTCAGTGAGCCCAGGGGAATATGCCCAGTTCTCTGGCTAGATTAAGGATGCCAGGACCCTTCACAGGACACAGGCATGACTCCACCTGTGCTGCGTCCTTGTGAAGGCTGGGCACAGAAGGTGTTTGGTTTCTTGGGCTGGGAAAGCTTTGGCATGTGCAGAAGTTCTTCATTCACTTTTGAGTTTTGGCAGACTGGGTGTCCAAGTCCTGCTTTAGGTGCTGAGGCACTTGGGATTTGAAAGAGAGGTAATGCCCTTCATGTAAGGGCATCTGTTTATTTGGATCATATAGCATGGAAAGTATTTGTGGTTATATTGACCTTTACTTCTTTGCTGCTTCTGTGCAGTGTCTGGAATTAGATTATTTTTTAAAGTTTAGCTGCTTAGGAAGGTTTGGGGAAATGTTAGCTGTGATAAAATGTGGAGTGTTATGTATTGGAAATAAATATTACCTTCCAGGTAGCAGTAATAGCTATTTTTCCTCAAAGAATTACATGGTACTTTCCATTGGCTTTAATCCTGACCCTCAAAGAATAGATTTTTACCATCTGCATGATAACCAAGTTTGGGAAATAAGCTTCTGAAGGAATAGGAGATGCATCGTCTGTCCATGTGGGATTATTAAACTGGAACAGTTACATGGTATTTTGTCAGTTGTCTCCCATCTTCAATATGAAACACAGACAGCTCAGTTTCTCCATTTACAGCTTTGAATATACTTGAGAAACTAATAAACTGAAATGACAGATACAGGGGGATTACAGGATATCAAGCAGTATTTTCCAAATGGGGTAACAACTGCTATGAAAAAGCATTCTATTGTAATAATGAAAGTTATCTTCTTACATCTTCTGCTTGCTGGTCTGGAATCACCAAAGGGATGAAAATTTCTCTGGCAGCAGAATACTCGGCAAACCTGCTGTGGGTGGTTTGCCAGTGGTTACTGCTCTGAATAACTAATGTAAATAGGCCCCTCAGCAATACACTGGGAAATATCAGATGAAGCACTCTCTGCTGCTTAGGCTGACATGAATCTTTTAATTCTCTGAAACCTCTCTTTTGCTGCATCTCTATGAAACTAGTGAGAGTGATTCTGGGAGCATCTCACCAGGCTCTGGGACAGTGATGAAAGCCATTGGAATCACTGTCCCAATTCTTTCAAACCATGTGTCCCTCTGAGGTGTGTGCAAAAACTAGAGAATAGATTTGATGGCTGTGCAGAACAGTCCCTTCCAAAGCTTCCATGGGATCTGGGAACACTGCCTCTCTGACTGGTGAGGTTTTACTGAAAACAAGTGAATGCTGAGGCCAGGGCTACCTGAACTGAGTTGCTGTGAGTCCAAGGATCTCAGTGCAAATGGTGCTAGCAATAGCCCTGTGCCAAGTGTGCAAAAATGAACATCTTAGCAGTGGGCATCTTATTTGGCATCTTATTTGGAGGAAGTACTCTAAATTTACACTAGAAAATTTTCCCTTGTAGGAACACTTTAAACTTTGCTGGGTCTTGCTATGCTTAGAATCTCGGGACAAGAATGCTGTTTTCTTTCTTTTTTGATTGGATTTCAATCTAGAAAATGATTATTTGAAGGGAATCTTCAGGCATAACTGTAGGTACTTGCTTAGCAACCTTGTATTAATGGCCTTTCTGAACAAAGGTGACCCTGAGTACATGAGTATTTTTCTTTCTCCATTGTGTCTAGTTTTATGACTCAGCTAGGGATGAAATTTAACCCAGTTTGCATAGAATTGCATAAGTACATTACAGGGACACTCCATAATACATAAAAATAAATTAAATTTAACGAGGGCCAGTGCTGGATTCTGCACTGGGATGGGGAAACTCTGCATGTGTGTACAGACTGGGGGACGAGATGATGGAGAGCAGTACTGTGAAAAGGGGTCCTGGTCAATGGCAAGTTGAATATGAGAATTTTCAGGGCAATCATGTTCTTTTATATTTCTCCATTGCCCATGCTGCCTGCCCTATAGCCTCTCTTCCTCCTGAGGAAGCAGACATAAGCAAGAAGGAGATACCCCAACTTGCAGGAGCAAATGGGTTTTGCAGTTTCCTAGGGCTTTAAATTTTTGGTAGAACTATTGAGGAACTGGGTGTGGGGGAGACATATGTGCCCTGGAAGTGGAGGCCACTGGCATCTTGAGATGTGACTGCAGGCAAGGAAAGGTGGTCAGGTCTTCTCTTGTATTCTGTCCCACATATTCACACCCTCCTCTCCCTTTCCTGTCTCT
Source organism: Geospiza fortis (assembly GCF_000277835.1). NCBI lineage: Eukaryota > Metazoa > Chordata > Aves > Passeriformes > Thraupidae > Geospiza > Geospiza fortis. Next base: position 11,510,116 of record NW_005054304.1, read on the forward strand.
GATGGGCAGTGTGAACTGTCCCAGGATAAGAATAGCAGGTGGTAATTGTCCTAAGACAATTACCAGGTGGGAATTGCAGGAGGAGCTGGATGCTCTGGTAATAAATGCATTGCAGAGATGGTGAATCTGTGGGGATTGCAATTGACTTTGGTACACATCACCCTTCCAAAGGGTAAAAAATGCTGCTGGAGACTGGGCTAACTGTGCAAACTGGCCTTCCAAGGTTGCAGGCATCTTCCAGGTGTCTTCCCCATGCTGATAGGGATGCCTGCGGGGTACATCCAGACTGCAGATGGGTAACACTCATGAGGATGAGGAACACTCACCTTTGGGTGGCTGAGTAAAAGCAAGCTCTAAGATTGATCACACGGAGAGATCAAATTCTACAGTAGCTCCATAGGTGCTTTGTTGTTGTGACTTCTGCAGGGCCAAAGACTGTGGATGCCAGCCTGGTCAGGGAGAGAGAAACAGCAATTGTTTCTCACAGTGGCTTGTGAGAATTTTAGGGAGTTGTAGGAATGTGATAACTTGTTAGTATAAACAATCTGCAAGTGGTGTTTTTCCACTTTGTTTTCCTGTTCTTCTCAAGGACAGCGTGTGAGAAAGATGTTTTTTATTAACTAGCCAAGTAGAATGTATCGTATCGGTTTATATAAACCAGAGAATCCTTTGTAATAAAGTTTCTTTTTCTCCTCTTGCAATTGGGTCTCTTATCTGTTCTTGCATCATTCTTGGCTCGAGGGTGACAAAAGACTGCAAATCTGTACATTTCTAGCCAAACCTACTTTATAATATAAACCTTTAGGGTATTATATACTGCACTGGAAATATTTAGATACTGTTATTAGCCATAAGTCTTGTCATAATCCTCCTTCCAATCAGTGTCATATTTCTTGCACCCTGACTGAGAGCCTTCTCTATTTCTCTGCTGTCACTGTGTAAGAGCAGGTGAAGTGAGGTGGTATCCCCCTCTCTCCTACCTGATGGGCAATAGGACCTGTGATAAGGTTATCAGGAACTTTCCTGTTTAGGTAAAATTTCTTCATGTCATGTCTTCAGAGGCAGCTATCCTGGAGGAGAAAATTCACTTCCAGATCAATTCATTGTGACTTGTTCCCATTGCTGCCCTTAAATTAATCTTTTCAGGGATACATGTAACAAATTGGAGAATTGCTAATATTGTGTTTGTGGCAAATATATTAATTTCCATTTTGTGATTTCAGTATCTCTCTTCCCCCTCAAACAGTGCAAGCAAGAAGTTGAAGCTGTCTCTATCATTCAGCTTTGTTTAATGCACTCCTGCAATAAAGCTTTTAGAGCATAGTATCAATGCATTTATGGTGGCTCCTCAGACACCCCTTATCCATCAGTTTTAGTAGTATGGCACAATCTGTGTTATGAAGTACATGTTACAAACATGTACATTTCAGCTCTGCCACAATTTTTTTTTTTTCTTAAGCAATATCCATAGGTTTTTAATGAATTACAGACATGAAAATGTTAAATTCAAATATAAGGAAGGCATCTGCTGGTTTGGGTTTTTTTATTTTTAGGGAAAATTGTTCATTACTTGACTCTGAATATCAGATAAGACTAATTTCTGGCACAGGACTTTTTGAAGGTTTTGTATTGCAGAAAATCTTGCAATCCTCAACACCCTCTCCATTCTCTGCAAACATTTAGAACAGCTATTTTCTCCTTCAGATGACAATTTTCATTTCAAGCGGGCTACAAGAGGTCATTTAGCTAATTTATGTGGAGATGAGGGAGGGTTGGTGGCACAGGCTTGAGAAATCAGGGAGATATGCAGCAAATAAGGCTGCAAAAATAGTTGATGAAGTGCCATTGCTGTCAGCATTTGCAACTGTAGATTAAGGTGTTCACATCCTAATTTAGCCTTGTGCTTGAGGCACACCATTAACCTCCTGACAGCTAGCAAAGTGCATGCACTATGGATCACCTGATCCATTTTTTTCTTCCAAATGTTGACTGTTTAAGTGCTGCAGAAGTGTTAAAACTCTCTGGCCACAGGCTCCTGTTCTAATTTTAAACTGGAGTGATTATATGGAGATATGGAGCTGATGGTATTGAAGGGGACAGCATGTTGTCTCTGAAATACAGACAATGTTCCCAACTATTGTCACACACATCAACAGCCTGGCTTCTCCTCTCCAAGCTGTGTGTTTCGGTAAATTCCAGAATAATAAAAATTCAGACCATGCTATCTTCTATGAGTAATTCTCCTGCTTATGCAATGTTATTCCAGGAACTGTACTGTGCCAATGCCAACAATTGGCAGAGATTTTTGTTCCAACTCTTGCCCTGCTTTTAAGCAGATTTTAGCTATCGCAGTAGATTATGCTGTGTGGGCTATTTGTTTTTCTGTGACAGTTATGTGTTAAATTTGATATTTGAAAGATAGCTCCTGTTACAAACCTTACATGCATTCATCTTGATATGGGGTGAATAAGAATAGAATAATTTTCTCATGCTGTGCATCAGTCACACAGATTCCCTGAAATGTTTTAGGTATGTCCAAACCCAGCCAATAAATTGCTTTCATAAAAGTTAGCCCAAATCCTTGGATTTGAAGGGCAGTCAATGTGAGATCCCAAAATCTGGTTCAGTAAGGCAAAATGGACAAATAGCAGCTCTGGGCTGTTCTACACCCAGGTCACCATAGCAGAACCTTCCCTCCTCTTCAGCTTGTTACAAGCTGATCCCAGAACAGGTGTATAGTTTAAAACGGCCAGAAAAACACTTCCAGTGGGATGCACTATATGAACAGGTTTGCTTCAAACTGCTCCTGGATTTTTCTGTTTTCCCTCTAAGATGCAGAGGTTTTCATTATACTTTGATCCTGTCAGTATTTTTCTCGGTGGGAAGAAAATATCGTCTTGAACTTGCTGAAGTTTTTAGCAGCCTCCTGCTGTGGAAGAGTTTTTTTGTGGAGGTACAAACCGGTACAGATCTGTTAAGTGTAACATTGCTTCCTGTTCTCCTGGCAGCCCTTTTCCCTGTGCTCCAGATGATACATGTTTGCAAGTGCATAAAACTTTTCACTTCAATGAAGTTTCCGGTTGTTTTTTTGTTTTTTGGGGGGTTTTTTGGTGGGTTTTTTTTTGGGGGGGGGGGAACTTGCTTTCTCTAAAAGAAAACAAGCTAACAGGTGTATGCCTTGGGCTCCTTGATCCTTGGTGTTTGAGTAGTGACTGGTGAGTTCCAGGAGGGTGGATGAAAATCAAAGCACCTGTGCTGCTCAGTTTTTTTCAGTTTGTGAGTTGTGCTCAGGATGGATGCAGCTGCTAAAGGCTTGCTTTAGATTTTGGGGTCCATGAGGGAGTTAAATCACTGCCCTCATGGAATGAGTCACCCCCTAACTGGGTGAGTCACCCAAAACCAGTGAGTGTTTGAGTCATCCCCCAACTGGGTACTGACTCCTGTACCATGAGGAGATGGTGCCTGCCAGAATACCAGTGCTGGAGTTCACAGGCTGAACCTGTTAGAACCTGGTTTTTTACAAAGGACCCTGGGAGCCTGGCTATTTCTCCATATGAAAGAAGTATGGTTACATGTCAGTTCTTGGAACTGTGTGTGTAAATACATGGAAAAAGAAGAAAAACCTTCCACAGGTTCCACTCTTGGAGAATGACTCAGGAGCTGCTAGCATAATGGAATGACTCTTCCATGACAGGGAACAGTAGGAAATGGTGTTATTGCTGCCTTTCCAATATATTTTCTTTACCATAATCCTCTCCTTCAGACATCTGGGCTGTTAAGGATGCTTGAGAAGAGACTGGCAGTCTCTGAGTGTGCTTTGGCTCATTCTCAAGCTGTGCTATTCACAGTGCCCTTATCCTGAGCCAGGCTAGGGTCATGCCTTACTTTGCAATAAAGTATTATTTCTGGTGATCTCTGCACAGACATGGCCTCAAGGCAAGATTTTTCTTTCAGTCCTTTACAAGACTACAGTGGCCAGATGAAGGACAAAGTCAGTATTCTAATATCACAAGTTTGTGTCTCTGCTTTCTGCAGTGGAAGGGTTTTGTGCTCTTAAGAAACATGAAGATAAAGAGGGGGGATACATCTATTTGACTGTTCCTTGATAATGAACCATCACTGGAAGCCACTTTGAATAAAAATGCAAATAAATGGCATTGTTAGTGCATGATCCAGAGTGTGACAGAGTGAAAGTCTTTTACCATTGCAGTGACTTTTGGTTTGAGATGGAGATCAGAAAGCCCCAAATTCTCATACTAACTTTACTGACTGTAATAGATGGCTTCTAATGGTTGGGCACAAAGGGTTAGAGTGAATGGGGAAACATCAGACTGGTGACCAGTCACTAGTCAGTTCTGCAGGGCTCCATCCTCATCCCAGTTCTCTTCAACACCTTCATTAATAACTTGGATGCAGTCCCACAGACAGAGACTGGGGTTCCTGGTCAATGGCAAGCTGAATATGAATCATTGTGCCTGGCAGCCAGGAGGGCCAAGCATGTCCTGGGGGGCATCAGGCACAGCATCACTGATGCCTTGAGAAGGCTGACCTAGAACAGAGGCTAGATGGAATAAAAGAATAAAGTAGGTATTTATTAGAAGGCCTCAATGGATACACCTTGGGCAGTGCAGGAGCCCAGCCATGGCTATACCCAAGATGAACCCAAAATGGTCATAAGATGGACGACCAGTCACGAGGTCTCTCACTTCTATAAGTTCTGGTCCATTAGCATATAGGGGTTAATTGTCCAGGTACACCTTCAGATTATGAAGTCCCATCCTTCTTTTTTCTCTGTTCAGTCCACATTGTTTATGCTGCTGTGTCTGACACTTGTATCAGCTGTCCTTGGTCCCAAGCTAGAAAAGGAATTGTTTTGTCTGCCTGCTTTATGAGGAGAGCTTACCAACATTTAATATGAAGCTCAGAACTACACACTAGAGCAGCACAAAATCTGAAAAGTATAAAAGCTAAAATTTAAGGACCCTACTGGGCAAGGGAGGGGATTGTCCTGCTCTGCTCTGCACTGGGGCAGCCTCACCTCCAGTGCTGGGGCCAGCTCTGGGTGCCACAATATAAAAAAGAAATTGAGCTGTTAGAGAGCGTCCAGAGGAGGGCTGTGAGGATGGTGAAGGGTCTGGAGAAGAAGATTTATGGGTACTAAAATGTATTATTTAAGAAACTGTCTATGCATAGACAACTCATTCTCAGTTCCACCTGTGGGCCAGCATTTCTTATTAAAACTTCATGCACAGTGTCTTTGAGGATGTCAGCCTCTGCTTGGAAGTAACAGACATTACTGTGAGTTTCTGCAAGCACTTGTTCAGGAGAGTTCCACCTTGCACATTCCAACTTGGAAAACAAAACTGTGCAAGAACAGTTCCAAAGAAGCATGGCCATGCCTGAGATTGTAGACTAGAAGGAAGATTACTGCCAGTATTTCCCAATGGATCCTTTCTGAGAAAAAAAATCTCATTTTTTCTAGAATGCTGTGACTTTATTATTCTTCTATCTGCTCTGTTACATGGATTTCTGTTCTGCTTTTGTGGAGCACTGTTAGAGGTGTTTACTGAGGAGGTGGTAGGAATTCTTCAGACCATGATGGTTCAGGTAACAGTTTCTATAGTGGTTTTGAACCACAGTCCAGAATTGTTTTTTCTGATCATGTAGGCAAACAGAATCTTGGATTACAATTAGGTAACTATAAAGAGAGTATCGCTAAGTTTTTGTACAGCAGGGTTTGTTAGTTTTCACTTTAGTGATCCCCTCATAAATCCATAAGGCTAATGTGGATGTTCTTGGTCCCCATTAACTTGTCAATGCATCAGTTTCAAGCTAAGAAAAGCCTCTCCACTATTTCTGGCCCTACTGTATAGTGCTGCCTCTCTCAAGCCTTTATGGTCTCGTGTCACTGCCATATTTTCTGAAAAATCCCTTTGCCAGGATTTCTTCTCCTGGGAAGCTGAGAAGCCTCAGAGAAAAATGAAAACAATCATTATCTGATCCGCTTCTCCTGTTTTGTTCCTTTGGAATGTAGTTTGGACATTGCTTACAAACTGGTCATTCTTTTATTGGTTTCATGTGAATTAATGACCAATCATGCATGGTCCAGCTGTGTCAGGACTCTGAGGAATCAGTCAGGAGTTTTTAATTAGTATCTTGTTCAGCCTTCTGTAAGTATCCTTTCTCTATTCTTTAGTATAGTTTTAGTATAGCATTCTTTAGTATAATATATATCATAAAATAATAAATTAGCCTTCTAAGAACATGGAGTCAGATTCATCATTTCCTTCCTGCCACGGGAGACCCTGAAAATACCACAGTCTTGCATTAAGAGGCAGTGCAGAAAGATGTTTTTTAATAAGGATTTTGTCCAGCCTACATGGTACAAAATACTGCTGTATGTATGTATGCCAGTTATGTGTGCATATGTGTTTAAGTGCAGCTGACCTGAAACATCTCAATGGTAAAAGCCATGTCCATGCCACTTTACTAAATATACTTGTGTCCTTTCCTTCACTTATCAACACCTTAATGTTTGTTTTAGCATACCTGAAAGCTCCAACTACAAGTGTTTATTCTCCTTAAATGCCTATCTAGCCCTGTTTTACCTATTTGAGCTCTTTATTAATTATTTGTTTGAACAACACCCCTGAGTCCTAGATAAGGCAAGGTCCCACTGAGACAAGTACTGTGTAAATACGTGGTAAAAAACCCTGCTCTGTAGAGTTTCAGTATAAACTCTATAAACTCTATTCCTTTGATCAACAATACACGATAGACTGCTGTGCCAATCTTGGTCTCCTCCAAAACTCTCAGGCTTCTAATTTATCCTCTATTTGATCCTGTAAATTGCAGAATGGAGGCCGAGATTGACAGGATGGCTGAGGTGGGAGGAAAAAGAGAAGTACAGTGGAAATAAGAGAAACAAAAATGATGGAATCGTTTTTGTAACTTAGCAATGGCTAAACATTTGAAAAATGACTGGAGATGTGACAGGTAAGTAGTAATGAATTATATGGTGAATGAAAATAAGGGTGGGATGTTGCCTGTTCTAGCATTAGAGCTTCAAGGCATTGTGGTAACCTAGCAGGTGGCTAGTAGGTAAAAGCTAAGGGAGAGTTGAAGGAGATAATAATATCTCATGCAATGGATAGTTAAGCTGTTGATGTACTTACCACAGGGTACTGGACATGCAGAAAGCTTCTATGGGCTCAAAGTGTCACTGGACAAATTAATGTGATAAAAAGACATTGCAGGAGATTAAACAGAGATGTTTCCTCTGGCACAGGATTGAGAAACAAATTTCCAGTGGGCCAGGAAGTAACAGCTTTGCCCTCCAGATTTAACCCCTTATGTTTGCGGATATCCACGCCTAGCCGCTGTCTGTCATGGAACATTAGTCCTTGCTGTGAGACAGCACATCTCAGTATTATCGTTCTGTGCTTTGTTATTTGTCATCATATTCTTGGGGAAGTCTGGTATGCTAATGTAATGGTAGCCACTAGACTTTATTACTGTTAAATTCGCCAAAATTTTTTGCCTTGTGAACAAACACTGGCCTTTATTGCCCTTTCCTCAACACACAGTTGGTCATTTCTGTAAATGAGCCATTGCTCTTGGGCAGCTTGTCATGGCCAAACTCTTAAAGTAAATGGGCATGTCCCTACTGTGCCAATCAGTTGGACCTGATCCCTCAACTATTTCCAAATGCTGTATCCTGTTGACATTCCTGATGTCTACTGGTCCAGGGAGGTGCTGTTATTCCTACACTGAATTCAATGTAACTCCTTCATAGGTCTAGAAAGTCCTATAACAAGGCTGGAAACAAACAAATGAAGCTAAAAAAGGGCTAAAAGCAGATGTAGATATAAATTCTAATTGTGCATAAATGTGCAGATATCTTTGGCAATGGATGGTTTATAGTGGTAGATGCATCACAGGCACAGAAGGCTAGGATAAAGGAAGTTTGCATTGATCAAGATGGATTCATGGCCTGTCTCTTTTGGGCCCACAGAGATAAAATAAGGGACCACAGGCATGCTTCATTCCCAGGCCAAAAAGCTAGATATTTGGGTGCTTCTGCTAAAGGAGAGGCTATCTCAGTTGACACAACAAGCCTATAAATTCTTCTTACTGCTGTACTGCTCTCTTATGGACCTGCCATGCTTCCTTCTTGTTTCTAGTTTCCATTTATTTTTAAGAAGTTATCACTATCTTTGCACAAAGTGCAGATTAGGAGGAGTACATAGAAATCAGATTATAATCTAGAGAAAGATGCAGGAATAATAGCAACATAACTGTAATATCAACACTGTTCATGAAAGCAATATTGGTACTGTGCACTGAAGAATATTCTGCATACTGAATACCTTTTCTTCTTTGAGACCCAATGGGTAACTTTGATGAGCAACAGTAGCTGTAGAGACACTAAAATCATCACAGCTGTCAGATAGGCCTACATTAATGTCTCTTGAAAGAGTGATTAATGGGATTTGACAATATCATTGCATTTCATATTTAATCAGATTATGCATCTGTTAGGAATGGTGCACTCCTAACATCTGCAGTCAGAGCCCCTGATCTGCATCCAGATCATCGTTTTGGCAGGAGCATGAAGCATGGTCTGTGGTACACTTTTGATAAATTAAAGCTATGTGATGTCTAGTGTGCTTTTAAAATCATCTCTGCTCACCTGCACAGCTCCTGTATGTGTGTGTATGCTCATGGGCTCCTTTCCTGGTGAAAATCTTCCTATGGGAAAGCAGAGAGCCTGAAGACAAAGTGAATGGAATATTTCACTGAAGGGGAGGGGTGGTGAAATATGGTGTTAGCACACATGTATCAGTATATGTGTGCCTAGTGCTTGCTTCCCAGCTCTGCTACATGCTTCCTGTGTGACTTCTCTCAAGCTGGCTGTAGTCCAGCCATAAGGGGTTGCCCTGGTTTCCTCTGGACCTTATGTTCGTCTCTTATTTGGTTGGTAGTGTTTTTGGTATTGTGGGGCTGTGGAAAGATGGGGGCAACATCAGGTACTACAATAGTAGGGGTTTATCTGGCCTACAGAAATTTAAAGGCTTATGATTTGAAGATGATCATATACCCCTATTTGAGAAGCTCTTAAAATACATGGGAGTCTCTGCCTGGAAATACATGGGGCTGTCCCAACACTTAGCTTTATTATCTTTTAAAATAATTCTGCATTGAATTCTTTCTGAAACAAAACAAACTGCCTTGGCTGTCAAAACACTCCTCAAGTAGAGAACCTGAGCATAGTATCACAAATGCATATGGTCCAAGAATTAAAAAAATTCCATATGGACCATCTTTCTTTGGTACATACAGCATGAATGACCTCTGCAAATGCTGTCAGAAATTTAGCTCTGAAGTGTCCTGCTATGCTGTGCAGTGACTGTGGACAAGGTAGTCCTTGTCGGCCAGGAGCAGGGAAAGGTAGTGGAAGTGAACATGGGATGCACAGAAGAGTGCACACAATGGTTTTGGTTTCCCTAGGCACCCAGCAGGAGCACCCAGTGAATGAGCAGCTCCCCTGACAGCAAGCTGGGGGATGTCCCAGGGGATCAGCAGTGCTCTGGAGTGAAATAACCTACTGGCATTCACACAGTAGGGAGCAATCATGATTCTGACTAGCCTCATTCTCTCATTTTTGCAGATATGTCTCAGGGCTTAAAAGCAGGCTGTGAAAGTACAGTGCAGGGTGAATGTGAGAAGGAGCCAAATGTGAGCCCTCACTGTCAGTGAAGCACTGTCTGCCTAGGATCTGTTGGACTGTCACCATTGCTACACCAATGATACTCCTTGGCTAGCCCCCACCCCTGAAAATGTGGGAGCAGGGCTTGCAAGGGAGCTGCAGCCTTCGCAGCGAAAGATCATTTCTAGTTTCACCTCACTCATTTCTTCTTCCTGTCAGGGACTTCATGGTATGCAGGGTCTTAAGCAATCTTGCACTTCTTTTGGAAGATGAGGTCCCTGCTTTGACAGACTGAGAAGAATTAATTTTCCATTTAAATACCAGCTGTCACCCCAGACTGGTTGCATGACCATCTACATCTGCAGGGCAATTTTCTTTTCAGAAAAACAAGTCATCCTGTTTGCTCTGTGAATCTCTAAAATTGAGGATTATTGTTTTGTAAATAAACAATAAGTAGTTAAAACATATTCTGGTCAACAAATACAAAATAACAGCCTATAATTCCCTTGTTGTGACTATTGTAAAAGCAGTATTTTATTAGACAATGTCATCTCTTGGTGTATGTTTGCCTTCAGATGTGTCAAAAGGTGTCCCAATATCCATGATCAGATGCAAGGAGATGTTTTGAAGAATAATTATACACTGGTACAACAAAAGAATATCAGTGATTCATAATTTTGTTACATAAGTCATCATTGTCATTACTAGGGGAGGGGGCTAGAATCACTTGTTCCACAATGTTGTCTCAAAAATAGTCTTAAGGTTTTATTCCGTGTTTCAATACTCTCTGTTGTATTCTGGTTATGCAGCCAGTTTGGAACCCTGATGTGGGAGATCCTCTTTTCATCTGATGTGGAAAATCTGCCTGTTTGAGCGAGCTATTAGTCCAAACTGTAAAGAACAAAACGAAGGCACTGCTGAAGAAAGAAGCAGGATGAGGCACCTGGTTGAGAGCATACCAGTGCCCATGTCCATACTTCCAAACAAGGAGCAAGGCATGCACTAACAGGAATGGTTTCCTAACTCAAGGCACTTCTCTGATGGTTTCCCTTGAGGGAGGTGTGGGGGAGGTGTACATTTTGGGGAGGATGGACTGTTTCCATTTTTGTGAAATATGTTGTCTTGGGTACACTGAATAAACTGGGAAAAATCTTGAGAACCAAGCCTGACTGCATTTGTCTCTGACTATGGTGTTGTTCTAAAGACACCAGGTAAATTCTGGCTTAGTGAATCCTGTTGGCTAGGAAACCATTCTCCCTTCCTTGGCATCCTGTTTGCCAACTGGGAAACCTGTCTGAATTTTGACAGTTGAGTTCTGGGCCTTGGTGTGGAAACTGTGCCTGGAGGGTTTTCAGTATGTCCCTTACAGGCTGTTAGAATGAGGAATGCATTTGGATTTCTTTTTCTTGAGCTCCACATTTTACTGTTGAAGAAATTTGAAGCGCTCCCAACTTTTAAGAAGGATGGGAAAAAGCATAACCACAAAGGGTTGCTGAGCTTAAAAGCCTGAGAGCTAGTATAAAAACTGGTGCAGGGCTTCATTAGTTGTCCTTCATCCATTAACCTCTGGACTGAGCTTGCCATGGGGCACCACTAAAAGGAAGTCTTGTGCCTTAGACACTCAGACCTTTCTGCTTGCCTGCCCTGTAGTCACCCAACACCTCAGAGAATAAATCAGCTCCAGGTTTTCCAAAGCCTCTAGAAGTTTCCACATCAGTTGTTAGTCTACCAAATTGTGATGTGCTGGGTAGATATTTGCCTGAAACTCTGTGTACAGGTGTATGAATATGTGCCTATGGGAGCTGGATGGTCACAATCTGTTTCTTAAGCTTGGTGCAAAAGATCATAACTGCAGGGGGATGTTTATGCCTACTGTGAAATGAACATTTGTCAAGCACCAGGCTCTGGAAGTGCTGGTGCTATTTTGAATACAGCTGAGACCAATTGTAGGCTGTGGGCTGCATTGTTGTGCAGAGTTTTTTGTTTAAGCATCTTGCCTGTGTTTTCCTTCTTGGCCTGCCTCCCTCAGGATTCAGTCTAACATTGCAAGCAGCTTTAAATATGCAAGATATAAGCTGTTTGAAGAGTAGCACCTTGCCTGGCAAAGACAAGTTTTGCTGTGCTGCTTAGATCTGGTCACCAAGCTCAAATCTAACTTTATTTCAAAAGAGCTCTAGTCTAAGACCTTGAGTGGTTAATATACAGTGCTGGCATGAAGATGGGTGAAATAACATCCCATATGCTTAGAAAGAGCAGTAGACTCCCTCTACCACGGGGAAGCAATGTCTGTAAAAACAAAGCACTGCCTTGCTTCCTGCAACACCCTGCAGTGCTGTTACAGTGATCTATTTGAAAGAAATTTATCTTGGTTTTCCCCTTTTTTGAGTTCTGTAGGTCCCCAGAGTCCCACATTATGTCAAAAGTTTAAAAATGGACCAGTGAAAAGAATAGGAGTAACTCCCCAGTGAAACCAAGTGTTTACTGTGGAGCAGTATGGTATCAAGGTTTTAGCACTACTGGTTTGAGTTTGTGGAGTCACCTTCTCTTGAGGTGATAAAAAGTTCTCTGGAGGCAATTCTGAACAGCATGCTCTAGGGGTTCCTGCTTGAGTGAAGAGGTTGGACTAGATGACTTCCAGTGGTCCCTACCAACCTTAACCACTCTGTGGATAGTGGCTTTGCACAACTGCTTATTCAAGAAAATTAAATTATCTTTGTGTATTTAATTTCAGTGGTATTTAGAACTGCCTCACTCAGGCTTTTCAGAAGATTGCAGCCAATATCTGAGATGTGATGCTGCTCCACAGCATGCAATTTCTGTGTCTGTAGGGAATTCACCATCCCTTGGGAATTAGATCATCCTTAGAGAACTAGATCTGCAATTTGAAATTTGTGCTTCCTGTGTGTAGCCAAATGCATTCAACTCATCTGCCATTACTTTGGATGTATTTTCTCTGGGCTTTCAATTTTTTTTTTAGCAGTGTAGCAGCCTACTTGAAACTAATACTGATATTTAGTAATTAAGATGCCTGAGCTATCCTATAGTCCTGCAAAGTCCATCAACTACTGTTCTACTTAGAGATAGGTTTTAGCAAAGCACAGGTATTAAGAAGATATAATTCTCAAGTTTGCTGCACTTTGGCATCTTTTGAATTGATTCATCTTCTTTGAGCATTACACATATATATCTATATACATATATGTGTGTGTGCATGTTTATGTGTTCATATATATAATGGAATGTCTGCCAGTTGCAAGGAATGCAAGGCTCTTGTGAAAACTGATGAACACACCAATGTCTATTATAAAAGCTGAAATTCATACGAACTACAGCAGTGCAGAGCTGTTTTCTTTTTCAGGGAAATTTGCCATAAAGTAAGAATTGTGCTCCTTTTATTATGCAGCTACAGTACTTACCATGCTGGAAAACTTTGAAAAATAATACAGAATAGATTTGACCTCAGAGAGGATCATGATAAATTAGAGTTGCTTTCAAGAATTCAAATTAGATTTGCAAACTGGTTCGTTTGATTGAGCCAAGATGATCTTGTAGAGAAAGGGGAAATGATGGTAGCAAGATAGATAGACATTTGGCCATTAAATCCTACAGAATGATCTTTGTATTTTCTCCTGCTTTTTCCCTGGTTTGTTTACTCATTAGCAAGCATTTGTAAGTAAAGTCTTCCTACTGTTTAAACTAGAGAGAGGATTTTTTTTTTTTTGAGAAGAATTAGTCTTTAGGGGTTTTGTCCTTGCTCCCTGAAACCCTTTAGGATGCTGAATAGGGGATCTGTAAAGTTTTTGTTTTCTAAAGGGTACAGAAGCTGAAAGCTACTTTTCTGGCAAACTAATAAGGGAGAGCAAAGGAGACAGCTAACTTGTAGGGATGACACAGAGGGACTGAGGGGAAAAACTTGGCACATTCATTGTGAGTGCTGGTGTGAGACATCAAGGACAGGAACGTCTCTCAGACAGCGGGCACTGTTGTGGGCTGAACACTTCCTGTGAAAAGGCATCCTCCAGAGGCCAACCCATCCCAAATCCTTCCCAGATGAACAAGCAAAACTGGCTGAGCTGAGTTCCTTCAGTCCAATCTTTTACCTAGGATGAAGGGAAAAAGCTGTCAGTGCTCAAAAAACAAATGACAAAGGCAAGATGTTGCTTAAACTGCCCATTTTGTTCACAAGGGTCTAAATCTGTCTTCTGATTCTGACTAGTGGATTTGCTTTTCATTCACAGGCATTTAACAGAGCAGAAGTATTGTAATAGGGTGAAAAGAAGGAATGGGAGTGAAAGATCAGGAGCGCTAATAGGCCTGAAAATGAATAAAATATAGCACAAAGAACGACAACTGCAGCAGTTCCTCCTTCAGCAAGAGTTTCTCATCTGTAGTTCAGCTTGATATTTTGAGAACCTATTTGGCAGCTGAAAGAGACTTCACCTGGTAACTTTTTATTTTAGAAAGGTTGAAGTGTGATGGGAGGAGAAGCTTCTTCTAAATCACAAGTATAAATCAGTGGACAAAATGGTTTCTTTTCTTATAATGGCTCATTTGCAAGGGTAGCTTCTTATTTCTTTCATTGATTGAGGAGGGGAGGATTAGAGAATGAACAGTAGACTTGGTCAGGAGCACCGGTGCTGTCCCAGGAACAAGGAGCAATTGGATTTGACTCTTTTAAGATTGATCCTGTGGGCTACAAATGCTTGTGTGGTACCCTAGAAGGCAGGGTTTGCTCCTGATGTCTCATTTCATGCCCCCTTCTTCCATTCCCTTCAGTTTTGTGAGGATATTTGTCGCTGGGTTGAGGCCAGGACTGCCTGCTTGCACTTGTTGTGTGTCCACCCTGTTTAATGTGGACATCCCCAGCCAAGCGGGTCAAGGCTCAGCTCTAGCTGTGTCTCCCTGCCAGGGCTTTGCAGCTGGAAATGAAGCCTGAATTGAAGTTGTCTGGATTTCAAGTGTAATCTGTTTTCAGCAATTGCTCAACACCGATGTCTGCTTCTCATTCAATACTTGGTTGGATTCCTGGCGTCATCTTGAGCATCAGCTAAGTGAAAAGTAATTGCTTGAGGAAACCCTTCACTTGAGCTATACCCTAAAAACTGTAAGGTCCTGCTTTGCCAGGCATTTGGCTCTTGAGTTAGTAGAGACATTTCTGCAAAGCTCAGTGCATCCACAGTATACTTTTAAAATGGGGAGGAGCAAGCATACATCTCTACACTTTCACAGCTGTAAACCAAAACACAAAGCATTGTCACAGCTGTAACTGGCTGGGGTGTGCCTTGTTCTTTTCCTATTCTCAGCTCTCAGCAGTTATGGGGTTGCCACCTGGCATCTGATTTTTCAGGCAACTTCTCTTTTGCAAGGAAAGATTTTAAAGCTATTTTGATGTGTTTTCAGTATGTGACCAGGTCAGTTACTTCTTTCTGCTTTCATGGAGGAGGGTATAAAGAAATAAGATCTCTGATCTTGAGCGCTCTGTATGGATAGGAGTAAATAATAGGTGCAACATGAAGGTGAGTTTTTAAAAAACAAACCTCTAACAGTTTCTTCTAAATTATCAAAGACGGATTCTTAGATCTTTTGTTACAAACAAATGTTTAATGAAGTCTGATGCTTTTGTTGAATGCAACACAGCTGCATGTGACTTCAGCAGTGTCAGCTTTGGACTGGATAAAATCAAGACCCCAGCTAAGTCCTCACTGTCTGCAGTGGCAGTCAGCACTGGATGCTTCAGGGGGAGATGTAAGCATCATGTAAGCAAGTTGTCTATAAAGTCAATTTTCCTTCTATGTCTTAATAGAAGTTGACTTCTAAAGTAACTTCATTTACCTAAGCTATTCCCTAAACACTGATAATGTTTTGTATCAAAAAAACACTGCTATTTTGAATGCTTCTGCAGTATCTTCCACAGACATCTAATAGTAGAGCTCTGCAGATTAGTAATGGGGAAAGTGTCCTATCAATTCTCCATCTGGCATTTTTCCTTTTCACATGGGCCCTTAGACTTATTCACAATTTGAACAATAAGTCTCAGAGGAGCTGGTTTAGAGTTATACTGTCTGTAGCTGTTTTTAAAATATCACATTTTTTTATACAGCTGAAATGCTCACAACAAACATTTCTTCTCTGGTGCATTTTCTGAAATTTGTGTTTATCAGATCTCTGGAGTTTTGTTGATGGGGTTTTGTATGAACACTTGCTTTAGAATCACATATTTATATTTAAAAACTGTATAATACAGTCAGAACTTTGGAAACTGCACTCAGTTTAGACTTCAAAAGACAGAAGTTAATCTTATATTTCAGAAGCCCACACTGCAGTAAATACACTGTACTGGTGCTGCTATTTTTAATTTACTCTAAATGGAAAGTGCCTGTGGTTCTAGCTTAGCACCTGCCATAGCTGAAATTATGGGTATTATAGTTCATATTCAGACTGCCAAAACTGAAGGGGCTAAAAAAGCAGGGATACGTCTTTTAAGCACTTCATTCTTAAGTAAAAGATGCTTCCATTTTTCAGGGACATAAAGAAAATCTGAGTGCTACAGGTGAAAATGACCCACAGTCCAGGCTTGTAATTAAGTTATGGGGTTTCAGATGCAGTTGCAAAGAGTTCTGAACTTACATTTATTATCAGGTTATTCTACCAGCATTATGCTGGTAGTAACCCTTTAAAAGCTCCAGTGTAGATCCAACACTGAAACACTTAAAGCAGGAGCGCTCACCAACAGTGCTCTTTATCAGCTAAACTTGGCAGCACAGTAGTGTTTCCTCTGCTTGTTTGGTGTTCATCTATTAATCAGAATCTGCTTCTTAGGTGTCTGGAAGCCAGGAATACTCTTTGGAAGCTGCATTGCTGATAAATCAAGTGGGTTTTTAATTCTGTGCTCCCCATATTTCAGTGTGTTATGTGTACTCACCAGATGAGCTTATTTAATATTGTGCATTCACTAAATTAATCCTTATTTCTGCTTTAGTGAACACTGATGTGGCAAGAAAAGAAAAAAGGAAACACAATCATTTTAGCCATGAGGCAGTGTGGATAAGCAAACAAAACCAGGTTGTTTTGTATTGTGAAGTAAGACACTAATGCTAATGAAAATACTCTGAAATAAGGTACTGTGCTAAGGAGCAGTACAAAAGAAGCTGGTGGCAGCTGTCAAGACTTCCAGGTGATGCTGTCCACACTTCAGTCCCATATCCTGACTACAGATTTCTATGTATGTAGTCAGGGGATGTTCTTGAAACAGCTGCCTGTCAGTTAATAGACATGTTTGGGAGAATGGATAGATGCACATGGCAACACAAGGGGGAAATGCATGTAAAGGCCAAAAAGCATTCCTCAACAAGAGATCTTTGGGGCTTAGTGTGGAGAGGTGAGTAGGAAACCCATGATGAGATTCCTGCATTTGAAAATAGCAGTTAACAGGATAAAAAAAGGTCAGAAGCTGAGAAAATAAACCCACAGCCTTAACATACCCTAATTAGGGAGATTGAAAATTGATTACAGTAGGGAGAGAAATAATCAGATTTTTGTGCCAGAACCACAAGGTATATGGGGTGGAGGGTCCTGGGCTTTTGAAAGATCTGACCCAAATGATGTCTGAGATTTGTGAATATGGAGAGAGACATGCTCAGAGGTAGCCCTGTCCTAACTGTAGCTGTGCCTCTCTCTTGCTGTCTAAAGCACTGAGCAGTTGTTAGGAGTGTGGAAGTCAGTTTTGTGAGGTGCTGGCAGTGTGTCTCCAGGAGGGTGGGAAACAAGCTGAAACAGTCACAAAGCTGACTTTGGCAAAGACTTTCTTTAGCTCACTGAGCTTGTGTTAACAGCCACAAGTCTTGGGGAAAGGGGCTTTGCTTTCAAAAGAAGCACTAGAAAGACCACTCCTCTAGAAGGGTCTTGGAAAAGACTCTGATGCCCAGGTTTTGCTTAACCTCTGAAAACCTGAAACCCAACTCTTATGTCATATTAACATCTATAGCAGAGCTATTTCAGGCTGGTGCTAACTGCTCCAGGACAGGTCCCTATAGACACTATTCAATAAAAATCTCTTCTGAGACCTTACAGCTTTCATTGAAAAGAATTGCAGTGAGTCCAGTCAGCCTTGTCCAAGGCACAGCACATGTAACAAACATGGTTAAAAAAATGCACAACTCCTTTATTTTTGTAATAAGTTCATATTTCTGGTTGCTAGCACAAGTGGGATGCAGCTAATAGTTAATCTGCTGAGGGCATTGCAGGTGCTCCAACAATCATTCCCTTCCTTTCTGGAGGCAAAATGCCTAACTATGCTTGGAGCACTTTCCATTGAAAAAACACACTTTAAGAGGAGTGCTGATTACACCCTTCCATGAAAAATTAAATCTACAGATAATGTGCTGTTTGTAACTTGCCAAGAACATTGCTCATAAGCAGTGCAGGAGAATCAATTCCCTCATTAGTAGAAATGAGTATACATCTTTTTATGAATGCTGAGGAATATTACGTTATATGAGTTTTTTGAGAAAGGTCTTTTGATTGAGGAAGTGATTTGTATGTCTTGTCTGAAAATGTCTTTTCAGTTCTGAGACACATTTTGCAATACATAATGTTCCAAACATGCTGAAAAATGAAGTTGCTGATGTAGATGAAGTTGCTGAAGTCAGGCTGATAATATTTCACCTGTGAAGTTAGTATACTTCCACTGAGGAACCTGCATTTGTAATCTGCAGGTTGTGAAGTGGTATTTTTTGAAGTGCTTCTGAACTTACTCTGTGTATTTTTTCAATGCCATTCACATTGCTGCTGAGCTGAGGTTCAAAAGATCAAATTGTAACATCTTTTAGTGGCTTGAATAGCAATTAAATCCTGTTTCATGTGCCTATTATAAAATGTTAGAGGGAGTGACTGTAATTAGTATTTAAAAATATCAGTACTTATCAGGCCATCTTGAAAATGAGACAGCAACTTTGTCCAAATCTGGGAGTTATTATGTACTTAATAGCCAAGGAATTT
The DNA here is from genome assembly GCF_000277835.1 of Geospiza fortis. Lineage (NCBI taxonomy): Eukaryota > Metazoa > Chordata > Aves > Passeriformes > Thraupidae > Geospiza > Geospiza fortis. Next base: position 11,528,822 of record NW_005054304.1, read on the forward strand.
TAAAATTGGCCCAAACCTGTTCTTTCTGAAGCAAGGGGTAAAACTCCAGTTTAGTCAAATAGAAGGAGGATTAGATGATGACTGCTTGTAAAGTTCCATCCATTAAAGTTAGCTTCAGCAGAAATTTTCCATATGTTTTACTTGCAAGACTAGATGACTGTGTTAACTAATTAGAAGCACTATTCAAATATTTACTATTTGAACATCCAAACAAATGAAAAGATTCATGAGATTCTACTGATTTTTCAGAGTTGTTTTTTGTAGAAATAAAATCTACACTTTTCTAACGGAAAAATAAACCTATTAGACCAATCATTATCAAAATCTCAATACCTGTCCTTAAAAATTCTGAGTAGCTATGAAGAACCTCCTCTCATGCCTGAATATCTGAATACTTGGGAAGGAACCTCAGGGAGTTAAGGGATCCTGTATTTTTACACTAAATCTTCAGTGAGTGCAAACTAGCTCCTGAATCTAAGGTTAGCAGCCCTGATGTTGATTGATTCAAATCTTTCTGGTCCTTACCCTTGTCTGAGTAGGACGGAGGCTCTCAGTCCCAGGCTGTGGACAGTGCTCTAGAATTGATGGTTGTGAGGTGGTCCTGGCAGGGACTCCTCAACCTCTCTGCATCTCTCACCCTAAGCAGCTGAGCGAGTGCCCACAGATACAGTACCAAGCTGCTGGGCTGCAGACAATCTGAAAAAAAAGCAAGCAAGCAAACAAACAAACAAACAAAGCCAAAAAAAACAAACAAAAAAAAAAAAACCCAAAAAAAACCCAGAACACCACAAACTGAACAACTTGAAAAGTCTGGTGAACTTGAAGCTCTTCTATAATGTGTAATATTGAAATATCATTTGTTCTCCAACCTTAATGCATATGGCATTTGTTGCAATTGATTGTAAATGACATTTTCCCTCAGTGGCAAAAGCACTGAAGGCAGCCAGATGGTTAGCAGAAATACATAGTATATTCACAGACCATGACAATTTGGTCCCATAGCTTTTCTTGTTGGCAACTGAATCAACTTTTTCAAACTGAGCATCTTGATCTTAAGGGTCTTTTCCAACCTAAATGATTCTGTGAACTAACTGCACTGAAAAAAAGGCAAGTTCTTTAGAAATAATAGTACAATTATTGTTTTTAGATCTCTTTTCCCTTCCACCTCTCCTGAGTACTACTACTTCTAATAGAATAAGTGGAAAAATATGTAACTATTTAAATTGCTAAATTATAATATATTAGACTAAAGTTCCTTCTTTCCATTTGAGAGAGCTGGCTTGTGTCTGCATACTAAACCATACTTTTTATAATCTCAAAGTGAAATCATATGTACCAGGAAACATTTAAAGTTAACTTCAGCAAGAAGGCATAATAATTGTCATTTAATCTTACATCCATTTTTTTTCTGTGGGCTAAGTAATCCATACTCTCCCCAGGATGAGGCATGCTGGCCATTGGCATAATAAGAAAGCTCTTCTTGCAAAATGCCTTATTTGACTCAACTGAAAACTATTCTTGAGGTGGAGATATCTTCTGCATGTCTGAGCAGCTCTATCACGATCTAAAGTAGGTGAATATGTGGCCTAAGTTGTTAGAAAACACCAATTCACAGCTCTGGATCTGGCTTGCAGCTTTAAATATTTTGATGACACCGTGGGAGGGAAAAAAGATAGTATGAGCATTAGTTTTAGAGCTCACTGCCATGCCAAATCAACGGGGGTTTTTCTAAATAACGCAGTAAATCATTAATGTGCTGCTGTTAAAAAAAATCCTCAGTAGTAAGATGAGTCCCATTGTGAGATGATGCTTCAAAGAAATAATTTGGAGTGGTTCGGTGCAGACACTTAAATTGATGCCTTTCAACTTTGCAATGCAGGCAAAAAGAAATTAGGATTTAGAAAAAATAATAACCAGAATCTTTAAATGATTCAGTCAACTCAGACACCTGCTACAAGTCTTATAAAAAGAGAGAGTGAGTAATGAGTGAACTGTTGTGAAAATCTTGGTATTTTATTGATGAAAATAGGCAAATTCCATGGGAGATGACATTATTGATTAGGCAGACACAAAGCTTCAGGAAATTGGTTTCAGGTCCAGTATCTGCTGCAGACTCTGTGTGGTGCTGCTATCACTTCACTCTTGTGCTAAGTTTATCATTCAATCTACAAACCCTGACTGAAACTGGAGCCACATCATGCTACACACAACACAAATGCCCTGGAAAAGAGCCTCTTCCTCCAAGACCTTCCTGTGCAATTAAGCTACAAAAAGGATAAAAAGAAGATAGGGTTGCACAAAGCTGCACAGCAGCAGTATTGAATCCTGAAGCAGCAGTCTCCTGGTGCCCAGCTCAAGGCCATTCTGCCAGTTCTTAGCAAAACCAAGATTTGACCTAAGTTTGCTCGTACAAATAGACCACACATCTTTCTTTGCTACTGCAGTGAAATCTTACTTACAGGGGAATCATGAGAAGTAAATGGTCTCTTCAAATAACTTCCAAACAGAATTTTTCTATGATCAAAGGATAAGGTTTATCTTCGTTTATTTGTTGCAAGCCTTTAGGGAAAAAATGGAATGGAAGACATTTGCTACATTTTCTGTAGCAGGCAGCACTGAAGGGGAGGATAATATCTTTAAAATGGTGTGGCTGTGGAATGGCTGTAAAACTCTTGCTTGACATATGTAATAGAACCAAACTTCAGCCACATCTGCATATGCCATTACTTGGACTGATGTGCAAGTATTTGTCCTATACTACTCATTACTTGGAAGTGTCTTGGATATCTATCAGAGGGCTGCAATCAGCCTCCAGATTTTTTTTTTTTTGAATGATTGGGTGCCAAACTTCTTCCAAGTATTTCAGTTTGTGGTGAAACTCTACTCAATATTATAGTAAAATCAGCCAACAGGACTTACCCTCCCTGGCATTGTCTTATACAGGCAGTGGAAAAGAGATCTAGCACTTGAGTACAGCCAACAATTACAGACTGGGACCAGAGTGCTGATGTGCCAAGGGTGTAGCAATCTGAAAGACAGATTCATTGCAGATCTGACTTATGCATCAATCCTTATCCATCAAAGTGTTTAAACTTTGCTGAAGTCGTAAGTACATGCAGATGATTTCATGCTACTCCAAAAGATGAACCTAATTATGCTTTCTGCTGCAATCATTTGGATATCATCTTCAGGGAGCTCTTCCCATTTGTCCAAATTCAATATCCAAATAGATATAGAGGAAAATATTGCAAAAGGTTTGTTTTGCTGATAGTGAATTAGACTGAGTGGTATGTGATAAAAATGTGGTCTGATACATAAAGCACTTGCATCCCACACTGCACTTGAATGCACTGCTTAAATGAATATGGTGAATTCATAATGTGGTGCAGTCGCTGCTGAACAGCACATGAATCTTTTACTTATGTTTATCTCACACTGGAGTCATGACATGTTGGAATTTAGACAGAGAAGAGCAAGGGTTACCTGCCAAAATTAACTACCTTTGTGCCCTGAAAGGAAACAGATCCCCTGCCATGCAGCACAAGCTACGGCCACCACAGAATGATGTGAGTGTGAGGAGTGACCTGCCAGACAAGGAGCCCAGTTTCAGGGTTTGCTGTGGGACTTCCCTGGTCAATGGACTCCCACCAGTCAGGCTGAGTTTGCTGAAGGAACCTGAGGCGTTCAGGCTCCAAAACTGGCAACTCCAAACTGAAGAAAGATTTTATTTGTGGTACTTGATGGCTTTAGCAAAGTCCTGATTTAAAGTATTGTCCCAGGAAAAATGAAGTGATTATTTCAGCTGAAACCCAGCTTTCTATGTGACTCTATCATGGCTGCTGACAGGGTTGTTTGTTTGTTTTTTTTTTTTTGTTAAACAGTTGAAAGCTGCCCCTCTAGTGAGGATCCCTCTCCATGTGGTGCTCAAGGTGGCTATGTGATGGAGACAAGGCAAGTGAAGGACAGGATACTTAAGGACTTAAATATTCTAGGAGGATTTAGGTCAGGGATCTGGGGGTCTTGTGGAGTCTAGCAAGGATCCTCAGTGCAAACATTTTGATTTCAGAACATATTCATAGGTTATTTGGTCTGCACCCCAATAAGACCTTAAAACAATATGTAGTCCTCCTGTACTGCAAACAGAAATCCCTGGGAAATAGAAACAATTTGTCAGAAAGAGATGTGAGGTGGATCTGAACTTGTCTAATGATGTGACCCTGCTATTGCCCCAATATTTTGTTGCAGTAGTTAAGCTCCTTCACTGTTAAAAGCAGCACCCTCTTTCATTTAAATGTGTCCTTTCTTCTCTGAGCTACTGTCTTGTTACATCTTTCTCCAGTAGTTAAATATATCTTCAATACCCAGAACTTTATCCACATAAAACTATTCCATTCTTAAGTCAAATTTTTATATCTGTTTGGGAAATTTAAGCAAAGTACACTAATTAAATCTACTGATGCAAGATTTTTTTCCTTCCTCAAACTGCAAAGTTTTTCTCCCTCTCCAACTTTTCAGTATCTTTTCTGAAATGTAAAAATGGCTGCAAGTAGTATTTTAATGGTGGTGTCAGACATGTCCTAGCAAACGCTGCTCTTCATTTGCAAGGTGCAGAGTTATGCAGAAGCTCTGTGGCAAATAGTTTAAGGCAAAGCATATGTAGAACACGTTTTGAGAATCCTTTAAGGGCCCAAAATTGGATCCTTCTACTGGCGAGAGCTCCTAAGTGCTCCCACATAACATCCCTTAAGTAGAAGTACTTGCTTGGAACAGTATTTAGCCCATATGCAAGCTGTCTTGTTGGGGTGCTGTTGTTGTGACTGAATTACTATAAGGAAAAGCCTTACCCTCTCTAGAAATCCCAATGCATAAATATTCTGCATCGACTCCAATTCATTTGCTGAAATTAAGACAGGAAAAGATAACTTTGCCCAGGTTGAGTTTTCCTTTTCCCCCTTTCCTCAGTGAGGTGGGCTGAGTTGTCATTTTGGCTGGTGTTTTATACAATGGAGATGCACCAGCATGACATCCTACTGCAGACATCCTTCTTTCAGTTACAAAGTCCTTTGAGCATTCAGGGTCTGCATTGATGCTGGGCAGTTTTCCCAGTGGCTGCCAAAGGATTTAGGAGTGCCAAGCTCACCATTTCTCAGTGGTATTTCTGCTTCTAATTTTCTTCAGTGCTTTTTTCAAAGCTCTGCAGCAACACACTCCCATCATGGCAAAGGATCCAAGCGCTGAACACAAGGCAGAATTTGCTGTCTTGTCTTTGTACAAAACAAGCACAGAAATTAGGAGAGATTTTTCAGGACAAGAATCTCAAGTTAAAAAAGAACACTGTCATACTGGGCAATGTGCCTGTTCCTGGAGATACTGTGGGTTTTGAAAATCTTCTGATTTATCTAGTCTGTTTTCTAAGCCACAGGGGACTACATGACATGCTGCAATTCTGCTTGCTGAGACGGAGCCTTTACCTCTCTCTGCTGCTCCTGTCTGCCTGACAGTATCTCTGGGAGGCCGGTTTAGGTAGTGCATTGGGACCACAGAATGGGGTCCCTGGGAAGACCCTTTTCAGGGAGAAATTGTGTCCATCCCTGCATTCTTGCAGCAGCATTTCTTAGGTAAACAATAAGGTCTACATGTGGTTTTGCACATTTACATCCCTACCTATCCCCTCACACAGGCAAACTGAATATTTATCACCACAGTTCTTTCAGGCCATCAAAGCAGACTGTGCAGACTCCCCCCCTCCCAGTGCACTGGGAGCAGCCAATTGATGCCATTTCATAGAGTGAACAGCAGCTCCAGTGGTCTGAATCCAACCAGCACTGTTTGTTTTGCTGCCCGGGGGAAAGGACAAATCCTTGAACGCTTTAGGGGCATGATATGGTTGCAGTTCAGCTTGTTGATAGGGTAAGAAGCCAGAATTGTTTTGCATGAATCCATGGGAGCAGAATTTGACCTCTGAATAGGGAGATTGAATTTATCCCTCATATTCCATTTATCTCTCTATCAGGTGATCTGTGAATGATGCCCCATGGGTGTTTCACCCCTGTGCCGGGACAGCATGGTGTCATTGCATCAGCTGCCTATGTATATTTCTTTCCTGACTGCAGACAGGGAATCTCTCCCCTGGCTTCCCAGACATGCAACACAATCCACCTTCCCCTCATGGCTTGGCATATCTGTTCAGGCAGAAACCATGTTCATTTCTTCTTGTTTAGCTCATCCTTTGCTACTCTCAGAAGTATCTTGGTACTTCATTGCTGAATGGACTCGGATTCCTTGGAAAAAAATGCACAGCTTTTTCTTCTTCACTTATATAATATGCTCTGAAATTCATACCCAGGTGACATACAGGAAGGAGTGAGCTCAGGTCTTCAGTGAGAGCACTGATGGAGAGCTTTGGCACTAAGTGCTGCAAGGCAAGCTTGCTCATGCTGCCTCCATGCAAGCATACACCTGCAAACCCAGAGCTACCATGCACAGAAAATCAGGTTTATATGGGGCAGGGAAGATGGGAAGACAAATTATGGAAGCGATTCTCAGCTATTAAAGTGCACAATCCAGCATGAGGACTCACTGGCAGATCAGGGAGTGCAATTTGTATGAATGAATAGTCTAGCAAAAACTTACACTGCAGAAGGAAACTTTGAGGTTTGGGGATGTCTTAGGATGGGTGTCCTCAAAGCCAGAGGACATAAAGCAAAGTAGAGACCTGCTGGAGGTTTTGCAAGGTCTTCCATGTAGGGGATGAAAGCAGGATTAAACAAATCCATTTATACATATATGAATATTCAAATGTTTCAAGATTACATGGAGATTGCAACATACTGCCTGAAACTAATAGTGGTGGATTCAATGAGGAACTGTCTAGGCCAAAGTAACCACTGAGCTTCTGAGTGTCTTGGAACATTAATCTTCTCCAAAACAAAAGAAGTACAGTGTTTATTTCTGCATGCCCTGTAACCTACTGGATTATCAGCTTTGCACTAATAAAAACCTGTTGGGAGGGAAGTCCTTTGAAGGCAGTACCACTTATTCGCAGCAAAGGCATCCCTTTGCCTACCTTGAGTGTGGTGTGCAGGGTGAAGTTTGCAGTTTGTGTGCATCATCATTGAGCCTGGAAAAGACCTTTAAAGTCACTGTGTCCAACCAAATCCAGTGGCACTACTGTAATTTTTCATTTTTTTCCAGGACAAGAGGAAAACTTGCTTCTCTTGATACCTTCTGATCCATTTGTACAGCTAGGAGAAATGTAGGATTTTGTCCTCTCCTACATGAAGGGCTCTGAAACTCAGATTTACTTCACTAGAAAGCATTTAATCATGGGACTGTGATCTCATTTGGAGTGGACACAGCAATCCCTCTCCTTCTGCATAAGCATTGCATGGAGTAGCTAAGAATCAATGGATATCACAGAGGGAGAGAAAGCTTGCGTGCCTCTTTACTCTGGGGAGTGAGACTGTCTGTGAGGAACAGGAGCTGGGATTAGCTATAGGATTTAAATGCAGCCATGTGCTCTTAACCTAAGGACCGTATCACCCTTCCCCTTAAGCAGATGCTTCTCCTACAGTTACAACCAGCCTGGACTTTTTAGTCATGGTACAATTCACTGCCACTGAGCTGATCAAATTATCACAGTGTCTGGTTTACAATATCACTGATTAAGTCGCAGAGGAGGAAGCTAATTATAGAGGAGCATGCTATTTGCACACAGGGATGCTGTAGCAAGCTCTGCAGGAGGCAGATGGAAGTATTTTGGAAAAAAAAAGGCAGAAAGGCATACGGCAGCAAAAATGTTTGTAGGAAATGCTACAGCTCTTCTTTCTCTTGAGGCATTTCTTTTGTATAGCAGAGATGGTCTGAGAAACACTCTCAGAATTTGAGGGTACAATTCCAAGAAGCTGCTTTAATTTTATTACTGGACATGTGATCATTATGCTACAGACTAGAATAGCTCAAGCCTGGCTTTAATGCCAACCTGTCAGTGTATTCATCACTGAACAAGCATTACATAATTACACTGAATCACAAGATTAGAATATAGGAGATTTTTTTGGGGCAGGCGGGGATATTTTAATCCAGAGTGATCTAATCAGTATTGATCCTTCTTTCTTTAACATGTTTAAGGGTAAGTGTACTTAGGAGCCAACCACATCATAAAAACAAGGTCTGGAGTCAAATGGAGGAGAGCTGTGGCACAACCACACTGTGGGTACTTGCTCAGAAGATTCATCGAAGCAAATGGAACCATAAACTGTGTACGGTGCCCTTGAAGTGGAACATTTTAAATGCAAAGCAATCTAATATTGTACTTACAGCTGACATTTTCTGCAATGGCCAAGGGTGCCTTGCACTCCAACTTTCCAATGGGAAGTACAAGTTTCCAGAATGTGAATCTGCCATTTTGTCTCTTGTGTGATAGCTTATAAGGGAGTGTAATAAAGAACTGTTGATACAACAGCTTTTAACCCCATTTGTATGTATGTTAAGGCCAGAGAAAGATACAGGGCCAGTGAAGGTTAACCTGCTTTATAAATCCTGTGGAATAAAGCTCTCTGACTTGTCACCATAAGATTAAAAAAAAAAAAAGGTCTTGACCAGGATTTCATGGAAATGCTGCTTTGACAGCATTTTTTGTGAAAGCTGGCAGAGTTTAGCTCACAAACCATAACATGCTACTTTTCTTAGAGAAGATTAACAGACAAGGGGGGTGAAGTAACTTTCCTATAGGACATATATGAGTGCCTGCAGTCACATCATTAAACCCACAATAGGTCAGCAGAAGTGTAGATAGCACAAGTGGAAGGAGGAAGTGGATTACTCCACTTTGGCTAGTTCTGGAAGGGCATTTAGCAGACCATTTTCAGTTTGACAGGATCAGTTAGCACAGTAGGATGGGAGGAAGGCCATAATTTCCTCTCTGTGGGAATGACCATTGAGAAATCAGATGGTAGGAAAGGTATAAGCATTTACTTTGTGAGGGTGAGCTTTGAAACAGGAATAATTTGTTTTGTCTCTGCTTATAGAGGGCCTAAGTAGCAGTCAGCTGGATACTGAGATTTTTTTTTGTCCACAGACTGGTAGGTAATTTTTTGAAGGAAGAATGGTACTAAGGAGAAGGAGATGTTGTGTGAACCATCTCTCTGGGTTATCAGTAATACCACACCTTCCACATCACCAGTAAAAGCCTGAGCTATCAGCAGACTGTTGCTGCTTGCAGCACAACATCCTTGCCTGCGATGCTGAAGATGAGACAGAGAGACAGGCTGTCAGCACATGTTCACACAGAGGAACAAACAAACTGCTTGGAAAAAATGCATCTGAGACAGGTGTGACTCTCCTTCTGCTGGCATAGCCTTAGCTTTGTTTGTACCTGTGTGCATCCTGGAAATGCCTGGTGGGAGCATCCTGGAGCCAGGGTAGTCTGTAGTCTCCAGTTCTCAGAGAGGAAGTGTCCTGGAAATGTCATGGTTTAACCCCAGCCAGGAACAAAGTACAATGCAGATGCTCATCCTCTCCCCCGCCCCCTACAAGGGAGGAGAATCAGAAACAAAAAAAGTAAACTTTGTGGGTTGAGACAAGAACTGTTTATTGATTGAAAGAAAACAAAATATAAAAACGATAATGATAATGGTAGAATAACAGCTTTAAAAGGTTCTCTCCAACTCAAACTATTTTATGATTCTCTGAATTGTAATAAAAAAGAAACAGAAATAAAATATGAGAAAAAACAATAGAGCTGCTCACCACTCACTGACAAATGCCTAGACAGTGCCCAAGCATGGATTGGCACATCCCAACCAATCCATTCCATTTTACAGACTGAGCATGATGTTCTATGGTGTGGAATATCCCTTTGGCCAGTTTGGCTCAGCTGTCCTTACCATGCTCCCATCCCAGATTCATGAGCAATTCCTTACTGGCAAAGCATGGGAAACTGAGTAAGTAACTTATTGGAAGCACTGCTGAACAACAGCCAAAACATCAGTGTGTTATCAACATTATTCTCTTCCTGAATCCAAAACACAGCACTACACTGGCTACTAGGAAGAAAATTAAATCTCTCCCAGCTCAAACCATGACAGGAGGGAACATTGGTAGCTGGCATCTAAACATTTGGTATGTTCCAGCACCAAGTTTGAAGAGAGAATGAGCCTAACACATTTTTCTAGCTAAAGGTAATTAATTATGTGGGAAAACTCTGGCATGGAGAATGCCAGCATCCTAAAGGATTGCTTCTGTGTCTGTGCCAGAGAGGCATCCACTAGTGCCAGTTTGTGGTGATGCTAAGAGGTTTGCCTCCGTGTGAGCTGTCATTCCTCAGGTAGAATCTCTTCTGCTAGTGAGGGTCTCATTCTTTTTTAGAGATGCTTGCAAGTCCTGATAACAGCCATACAACCTGTATAGTCTCTGGACTGATGTGTCCAACAGTGCTTCCCTTTGAAGTGACCTGTGGGGCACTGTAAACTGTTAACTGGAGTCAATTTTTTTTCACGATAGCTCGTATGGGGCTGTGTTTGGCATGTGTGCTGGAAACAGAGTTGATAGCACAGGGATATTTTCAACAGTGCTGACTACTATCAAAAGGCTTGTTCTGCCTCTCACCACACCGCACCAGTGAGGGGGCTGGTGGGGGGCAAGAAGCTGGGAGGGGACGCTGCTGGGACAGCTGATCCTAGCTGACCCAGGGGATATTCCATACCCTATGGCATCATGCTCAGCACATAACGCTGGGCAAAGAAGGAACGGCACACCTTGAGAATGGGAGTTTGTTTTCCTGAGTAAACTCTGCACGTGGAGAAGCCTGCTTTGCTGGGGATGGCTGAGCCTGCCCATGGGAAATGGTGCGTGAATTCTCTGTGTTGCTTTGCTCGTGTTCACAACATTTTTTTTTTTTTGCTTTGCTTGTGTTCACAACAGCGTTACCTGTTTTAGCGTCTATCTCAACTCCTGAGTTTTCTCATTTTTACCCTTCTGATTCTTTCCCCCACCCCTCTGGTAGGGGAATGAGTGAGAAGCTATTTGGGGCTAAGTTGTTGGCTGGGATTAACCCATGACACTGAACTGACTCTGTGACTCTGCCACAGGGGTAAGAAAAACATGTCATGTCCAGTTGTGGCAAATTCAGCATTCTAAATAGATGATAAAATAGATACCAATATTCAGCTTTAGTCCTTCAGTAGAGCGAGTTGCAAGACACCTGTAACATGAGCTTGAAAATAAGGCATGCTAGATAATTGTGTCCTAGTATTTACTTTCTGATCTGGTCTAAGGAGGATGTTTAAATGTGGAGGACAAGCCTGCTTAAATGTTCATAAAAGTCTCTGTATAAAATCCTAATGAGCAATAATCTGTCTCTAATTCCTCTAATGTAGTCTCTGGTCTGAATGATAGCACTTGTATTACTTTCTATGAAACACATTTACCTCCTGCAATTCATTTGACTGTAATTCTTTTCCAGTTTATATTTGGCTGGTTTTGTTTTATTCTTAATAGTAATTCTATCTAAGCACAGATACATTTCTTTAAAAAAAAACCCTAAACATATTTAAATAGTACTGAAATAAGATTCTTCTAGCTGTAGCTATAATAACACCTCTAATGTTTAACAAGCCACAAGAACTGGAAGAATAGAATAATTTATTTGGCTCATAAAAGAGCAGAAGTAGTTACATAAAATGAACATATCGGTCTGCTGTTATTCCTATTCCACACAGCTCCCTGTGGCTTATTTCATTTTAAGCTTATTTTTCTCTTTTTGAGGAAAATTAATTCAATGATGATACAGTTTCTTCTGGGTCAGAGAGACCAGGTTAGCCAGAAAGAAATGACTTCTCAGAAACAAAAAGATGATATGCTTCCTGGCTTTCAACCCTGTTACTAGGACAATAAATGGATATAAATTTCAACAAATACAAAATAAGCCCAATTGGAGAACTACTCCAAGAGGGATTCTGAAATGAGACGAAAACAAATGGGCTTATAGAACTGTAAAACAAAATATTACATTACTTATATCACTTTTCCTGAAGGCATAAAAAGATATTAAAAAGTCATTAGCCATCCTAGCTTAGTCACCTGAGAATCTTTGGGAATGACACTTCAATTCCACTTTCTTAATGACCATGTGGATGTGTGAAAGTGGAAAGACAACAGAATTAATTTTTCTGGAGTGGTTCATTGCTGGAAAGGTGGCAAAGTGTCCCTAGCAACTCTGAGACAAGCGCCTGCTCCAAGCACACATTTAAAGGTCAGGTCCTGTGTCAGATCTAGTCACTGGGGCTGATATTCCAGCCTGTGCCAGGACTGCAGAGGTAATCTTGTTATGTATCTAGCAACCTTCCCAGTCATCCTACCATTTAATGTCTTCTCATTTTATAAGGCTGTGCATTGTACCTCCCTAATGTAACATTCTTTTGGGGAAAGGGTAACATTTGGGGCTGGGTAAAAACTACTACTAGCTGTCTGATGTTGGCCCTTGGCAGCCAGAGGTCTATCTTCCCAGGAGGGGACACTTTTGGAGTGTTTTCAGGAAGAACAGGGTTTTGGGACTAGATCTGCCTCACAGAGTGGTCTAGTGGCTTACAGCTGGTACATTGGTATTGAGTCCATACATCACTCAGCTGCTATTGACATCTCCACTGAAGTGCACAGGGCTCTGATCGCTTTCCTTTGTGTCAAACGGTTCTCTACTTGTCTAGGATGATGTAGGGGAAAAAGGAATTTGTTGTTGTTGTATATTCTACATTTTAGCCCAACTCTTTGTCCTGTTTTGGTGAAGGGAAATAGCAAACTCATGTACAAAGTAATTGCATTCTGTGACTTGTTGACTGGAAGCAAGAGCAATTTTCATAGTTTATTTGCTAGAGTGATTTCCAACTCTTTGAATGAAAGATGAGCTTGTTGAATCGAAGCCTACGTTTAAGGCCTATAAAACATGACATGTTGAGAGAAGGATGTGTATGTATGACTAAATTTCCTCCAAGGGATTACACAGAGCCCCAGGCTGGAGCTACCAATACTGTAGGGAAGTGTTTCTTTAGCCAGTGACCAGATGAAAGCTGATCTTCCTACTGGGAGTTAGCACTGCTGGTGCTTTCAGTTCTGGAAATCCTTATGGTAAAGGGGATTGCTGAGAGCAGCCCGTGCTCTGCTTTGTGAGGCCAGAGGTTTGATCATATCTCTTGCTCTCCCTCTGCACACCTTGCTCAGACTACAGTTTTGCTGTGGCTTCAGCCATTGACATGGTACTAGAGTATCTGTGATATCATGGGCAGCAGGAAGCCAAGGTAATGATAGGACAAGGAAAATAGCTATTAATCCTGAATGTAGTCTATCCTCTGCTTAGATCTTATTTGTATTGCTTCTCTCTGTCAGCTTTAAGTCCTCAATAGCCTGTCATTGTTGATAATTATCACAGCTGAGGAATCATTGCTGAATAATAAAGTGTCTCTGAAGGAGACTGAGGGGCAGCAAATGAGGAGATCTGCTGTTCTGAGAATTATGGCTGTCTCTGTACAGCTTTGCCCTACTGGGAAAATATCCTGCACTTGTCTTTTGGCTTTTCCTCCCAGTCTTCCAGGGTGAGGGTGAGGGGACCAGCCCTTGTGAGGGGACATGCTGGGCCTGGGCACTGTGCAGGGCTTTTCCACGGGTGGGGGGTACAGCAGGGTGCAGGTATCTCCCTGAAGCACAGAGGCTGCTTTCCCTGGCACGAGGGCTTAGCTGCTCCTGCTTTAGCCAGGCACAGAGCAACTCCTCCTGGCCATGCCAGGCACACAGAACCAGCGTGAGAAGCAGAAAAAGCATCGATGATGCGCAAGCCCTGCTTGCACAGGGTTGTTTTTGTACAGGAAATAAAAAACATCCCTCTGTTACCACCACTGTTTCCGGCAAAAGTCCCAAACACAGGCCCATGCCACCTGCTGTGAAGAAAGTGATCTCTACCCCAGCCCAAAGCAGCACTCTGGGCTGGTGCAGAGATTCACCTTTCCAGTGCCTCCCTATGAGGGCAGCAGGGCTGAGCCAATGGCTTTCTGCTGGGCACAGCCAAGGTGGGGGAGCTGCCTGGCTGGGGCTCTCCTGGCAAAATTAGGGCTTCTTTTTTCACCCTGTCATTTATTAATGGTTTTTGGGATGTGTAGGATGATGGGGAGCTGTTTCTTCATGCTTGAATTTGCCTGGCATCTCACTTTGGACTTGAAATATGCCAGCAGTACAACTGGTTATGCTTTTAACTTGGGTGCAGGTGTGGTGAGGGTTGTTGTGGGGGATGTTGCTGGCTGTTTTGTGGAGTTTTTTTGCCTTTTTTTTTTTCCAAACAAAAAAAAGGGTTTATATTTTTATTAAACAGTGGCCATACTTAGGCATTTAGAAGCTCTAGTTCTCTTAGGACTATGGTCTGGCAGCAGTGGGTTGCCCTGGGAATGTGCCAAGATTTCTTGCTCTCTCCAGGTTTCCTAGAATATGTGAGTTAAGCGCCTGAAACTTGTTGGGATGAATCTGGCCCTCAGGACCTGATTCAGAGTCAGGTGTTATTTCACAAGAGTGGCATCAGGCTTGTACTTATTTTGAAATGATTTCAGGATCTGTTTTGATATGGTACCAAGTGATTCTTGGTGTCTCCTGCAGGGCTGTGTCAGCTGAGTCTGTCCATTTGATGAGTAGCTAAAGGGAGACAAAGTACAAGGAATTGCAATAATCAGGTTGCTGGGGATGGGGCAAAATCAATATCTGAGGCAGAATTTCAGTATTGGGAAACAAATGTCAGCAAAGTCAGGTAATATTCAAGAGATGGAGAATGTACTGGGGGTAGGGAGAGAGGAAATAGTGAGAGGATTTTTCCCCAATTTAATTTTTTTTTTGTTATATTTTTATTGTGGGCTTGTTGGTTTTTGTTGGTTTGTATATTGGTTGGGTTTTTTAAAATAGCCTTTAAGTTCTGCAGGTAATCCATAGTGTGGGTTACAGTCCAAATTGATTTTGAAGGCAAGGTTTTATCCAAAAGGTGAATCTGTTGAAAACAAATTGAAATGGACTATTAACTGTGAGGGCAATGGGGTGACAAGGTATCATAACTTCAGATTTGAATGCATTTATGTGCAAGAAAACTTGATTACATTTGGATTTTCACTGGTGTATGGAGCTGGGGAAAAGACAGCCCAGCACAACAGCATCAAATGAGGTAAAAGTGAAATAAATCTATAGAGTAATAGAAAGCTGTTGAGAAATGCAGAGTTTCAGTAAAGGGTAATATCATAAAGGCCAGCATGGCCTATGGATTCAGAGTAAACTTAAATTTCAAGCAACTTTTTATGCAGTAACAAGCTGAGCTGAAAAGGGAGAGGAGGAGGATAGCAGACAATAAGGACTTGTCTCTCGAGTGCAGAGAAGTTCTAAATCAATCGTGTGGCGCTTTTGAAATGCCAGTGAATGCTTCCAAGCATTATATTAAAATTTCATGATCAATAATGCTGAAAGCTGCACTACACACAGGCTAAAATAACAGCTGATAATTCACCAGTATATGAATTTAATAAAATGTTGTTCATCAGTGTTAGCTGCGATGCACTGTCCAGGTTATCCTTTTGATTGGAGATTTCCTGTCCAAACAGTCCTTTTTTGTTAGGTGAGCATAGATCAAAGACAGGAGTGCTTGTTCTCTGGTGTATTTGCTGCCAGAAATAGGTGGCTGTTTATTCAAAGTTGGTCTAGCTGCTAAGGAACATAGCCTTTTTTCCTTTCTGTGAACATATTATGGTCTGCATCAAAGGAATGACTGCAGGCCCAGCTGAGTTCAGGCCTCTATCATTCCAGTCAGCCGCAGGCCCTGTCCTAAAGACTTGCAGTATAAATAGACAAGAGCCAGAGGGCAGGGAAGTGGAAGCACATATTTTAAAAGCAGTAGAATTGATTACAAAGACTCCTTTAGTTATCCTTGGAAAACCCAAAAAATTGATTATTGAACCTATTTTCAACACATAGCTTAATCTGTCCAAGATGCTTTTGAAATGGGACTTAATTATCCAGGAACATCTTTTAAGATTTGCTGAAGAATTGGATTTTTATTTTTCATTAAAAACATGACTTTTTTTAGACTTATCAACTTGAATATAGACAGAAAGTTTGTGTGTTATGATACTGAGAGCGCTAAATTACTTAACTTTTGACTTCTAGGTAGTTACCATCCCTGTATGATGCTGAAGCTGACTTTGTGTTTTTCTTGCTACCTCAGTGGTATTTTGTGTTTACCTTGCTACCCCATCTTCTCTTCTTACTGTTTATCCAGCATGTGAAAAACATTCAAATCCCTCATCTGACTGCGAGATTTTAAAAGCAACTGTTTCCCAGGACTTGCAAATATTTGGCTGTCTGTAGAATATTTTAGGATGCTTTTACTGATTTTTGTTGAACCTCTTCCACTTCTCATACATGAGCAAGGATTTGGTGGAGTGCAAGTGCGGGCAAGACTATCTTTCAGTGTGGCAGCCAGGGTGGTGAAACCAGGCTTTAGCTGTGCAGCAAGAGCTGTTTCTACTTTTTCATATTTCAGAGTTATTTGGGAATGGAATCTAGAATGTAGTGACCCCTCTGCTCAAGGTATTGGTTTCAGAAATGCAGGTGTGCTGTTTTATTTGTGGATAATTAGGTCCACATTATGCCATTTGAAATACCACGATTTCAGGAATAAAGTATGTCAGAATTTTGTCACATCTTCTTCTGCCTAAAGGCATACTATCATTTAATGATGATGCATTCTCCTGACATATGGGAAAACTGGATTTACATCACTGTTTATTTTTACAAGTTGTTATACTTAATAAACAAAAAATGAGGGAACAGTCTTCATGAATGTAACACTCACATGCTCTGAGGTATTTCATCTTTATTGATATGTCAGAGTTTTTGGTAATTCTGCAGCAGCTGGCTGTTCTAGGCGGCACTGCCTGGAGGATGTGGGTACAGGCTTGTCTAATATTGGGGATTACATGATGATGTTGAGTAATGCAACAAAATATTACATATTTTGTACAAGGAAAATCTTTCATTAACTCCAAGTGACTCTGACTTTGGAACCTTTAATACACTTCCCTAATTAGCTGCTGAAGCCCCTACTTTGATTAGATGTTCACAACTTCAGTGCATTGATTCTTTATGCCTTATAATGGCAGAGGCTTCTGTCCAAAACAGTTATTTTTTTGAAGTTTGTGTGTCTTGATAGATTCTGGTGTTTCTTATATGGTTGGATATCTGCCCAGAATTTGCTTTGAAGTATGAAACATTAAAAAAACAAAATATGATTTTATTGTATTTGTCAGGGATATGCTAAGCCATAAAAATAAAACATATTGTAGGGCTCCACTAACTCACAGTAATGGCCTTGAATCCTTCTGTGTGAAACTAGTTGTTACAAATTAGCAAGAAAATGTGCATTCACAAATAAGCAGTATGTTGCTCATTTATTTGGACAATTGTTCTTTAAATAATTTATGTCAACACTTCATAGTGATCAAGTAGTACAGATACCCCAGTAATATGTCTTGCACATGTAAAAAGGGAATGGTAACACACAGTTACTACTAAGTCTTTTCCTGGACATGGGCTGAGACTAGTGGGGAAAATTATTCTTGTGGAATATGCAGGATGTTCATGAATAGTGGTCTCTGCACCCGGGAGATCCTGATGAACCTATAGAGAGAACTAGGGAAGACAGGATGTCCTGCTCTATATGGGTCCTGGTCTTATCATGTCTCAGGGTTTTCACTTGATCAATCCTTCTTTATGTTACTGCAAGCCCTGCTAAGGCAGCTGTTTGGATTCATATTATCAGCTGAAAGATTGGTTAGGCATTGGAATAAGTTGCCCAGGCAGGTGTTGGAGTCGCCATCTCTCCAGGTAAAGGAAATGTTTGAGGTGTCTGGAGGTGGCACCTGGGGATCTGGTCTAGAGGTGATTATGGTGGTGCAGGGTTGCTGGTTGGTCTGGACAATCCTGAAGATCTCTTCCAGCCTTGATGGTTCTGTGATATTTAAAGTTATGTTTAGCTTCTACTGCTAAGTGTGAAACATATACATCGATGCCCTCAAAGCTTATCTTTTATTTTTAATATAACAGTTTTGAAAACTGCCAAGGAGAGGCAGGTTGGTGCAGTGCAGGAGCATGGAAGACGAGTGATGATTTCCTCTGCTTCTCTTGAGTTCTGTGAGATGGGGCAGGTGCCAAGAGTTTTCTGTGCCACAGCTCACTCAGTGTCATCTTATCTCACCTGATAGGCTGGGAATAATTACAACAGGATGCTATGCGGATGGATATGCTGTATGTACTTTAGAGTAGTCCAAAAGTTTCTGCTAGGGAGTTTGGCTCTGAAGCTGTTAGAAGCTCTGATATTGCAAAGGCAGATTCCATTGCCTATGGGAGTCATTGTTCAAAACACTGGTGTTTCATTTCAGAGATTGGCTGAGGTGACCAAGAGTGGAAAGCAGTCTTGGAAAATTGCGATGCCCAAAAAAATGAATGCTGTGGCAATCTGGCTGTACCTTTCACAGAACGGAAAGTGTGAGAAAGACATTTTAATACAAGTACCTTCTCACCCTGCCCCTTCTTTGCCAAGTCACAAGAAAAAAATTTTTTCACAATTTGTGTTTCCAAAGCAACAATCATTCTAATGATTCAATGACTTTTTTTCCTATTTTTGCTCAATGAGGTGGAAGAAAGGTGCCACTTAGAATCACAGAATGGGTCAGGCTGGAAGGGACCACAGTGGATCATCTGGTCCAGTCTCCCTGCTCAAGCAGGGTGATCTTAGAGCACACGGCACAGGATTGTGTCCAGATGGTTGTTGAATAGTGAGCGAGACTCCACAACCTCTCTGGACAATCAGTTCCATTGTGAACTTCTTCCTGCAAGGAGTTCTTCTAGATTTTCTTGTTTTGTTTTGTTTTGTTTTAAATTTAGACTTTGTTTCAATACTATCTTCTGATATCAAATTTCCACTTTAATAAAAATAGATTTTGAGCCTTTCTTTGACACTGTGGTAGGACCCAGGAGGTATTTGCTCCTTGGAGAAACCCTTGCTGGATCAAAGCATCTCAGCATGGCAGGACAGAGCAGTACAACATATAGTTAATGGAGAGGAGGGACACCCTTGGAAAATGCTGCAAGAGACAGGGTTACATGTCCTGACTGTCTCTTGCTCATATACAATAGCATATATTTGCTTATAAATGCAAAAGACTTTAAAGATTCTCTGGAGGATCTGTCTATCCTCCAGGTAGAGTTGTGATTGAGGGACTGTGGCACAAAATGTGCCCCTCAGCTCCAGTTTGAATCCTGGTAAAAAAAGAAATCGGAAATGCCAGGCTATCACAGCTCCTTCCAGCTAAATTAGTTGATTTCAGCTTATTTTTTTTGCCTGTTACCCCCCACAAGCTTGTCATACCCCTGCAGAAAAAAAGACTTTTTTTTTTTCTGCCTCATTAATGGCTTCTTCATTTTAAAAGTGGAAACTCAGGTGACTAGAACCTCTCCTGTACTAAGTGAATTTGTTACAAATTAGATTTAGACAAGTTGTTGAGAGTTTTTTTTGTTTGTTGTGGTTTAGTGGTGGGCTTTTTTGTTTGCTTGTTTTGTATTTTAACAATAGAATCTCTGTACAGTGAACTAGCTTGAAGTTTTCTGGCTCAAGGGGACTGCAATGTCTTGAAGCATCTTTGCTTGACCAGAACACAGAACATATGCAATTTCATACAAGACAAGCTGAAAATTTGACAGGTTGTGACATAAGAAATGTTAGCTCCTTCTTTTATCAGCTGGTCCAACTGGAAAGCTACACATCTTCCTTGTTCCTTCTTGGGAACTGTCATCTTCTGTATAGGCTAATTCACAGTAGGTCTAATACATGCTTGGTTTTGGGCCATCATTTGTTTGAATTTAATATCTTTTTTCTCCACAGGATGCTTCCCTGGAATTAAGCTGAAGAGGACATTTCATTCTTTTTAGGAGCAATGCTCATCTGAAGTCCTAAAGCTCCCCATTCCTTTATAACAGGAGCCTTCCTTTGTAGCTCTTCTTTTAAATAATTTATCCTAAACTGAAGACTGATTCTGAATTACTGCTGTCAGGAAGGATCTTGGTCTCAAGCTGACTTTCATTCTCCCCTGTTTATTATTGATTGTCCTGTGACAATCCATGTATGGCACATAGCTAAGCAATCCTAGTCATAAACAGTGCATAGATTATTTATCTGCAAAAATTTGGGCAAAATAAAGTTCATTTTTCTGTTAGCCAGCATGGTGGCTGTCACTGCAGAGTCAACACTTGCTCAAGGTTACTGTGCATTGAGATTTGGGGATCATTTTCCTTTCCTTTTTTCTTCCTATGCTAAGAATAAGGACATATCCATGGTAACTGTATGTTATGTCATGGCAAGTGCTGAATTTCTGTGTGTGTGTCAAACAGTGACAGCTGCATGGTACCATTTCTAAGCATTTTCACCTTATGTATGTTGGGCAGGACAAGAAGGTTACCTCATACATTACCAACTTTAAAGCATCTGAGATTCAGCATCCTGTGTTTGTACTTCTCTTCCTGCTTGGCTTTTATCTACAGCAGTGAGGTGCTGGGAAAATAAGCCTTGCCATCGAACTCCCAGAGCTTGTGAGTCTCTGGAGAGTATAATTAATGTCCTTTGAGACATTTACAAGTGAGGAGAGAAAGAGAGAAGTGTAAATTTACTCCTACTCTTTATTTTTTCTGGACTCAAAAGCTCTGTGTCCTGCTGGTTTTACTCAGAATCAAACATCTCTTCAAAACATCCTGGCATTATTGATAACTTCCAGATTGCTGAACAGGACTGTGGCAAGTTGTCACTGGATGATCATGTCTGGATGGCATCCCATCCCTCAGGGGGATTTGTGAACTATACCCCCAGCTTGGTTTTGTCTGAAGAAATAACTTATAAAAGACTTTGCAAATGTTGCCTGTTGAGACCAGGATGTGGAAATGTAAGCACTGGTCAGCCTGTATATTCTTTCAGCTTGCATGGGGTTGGGCATTTATTTCTTTGTATGTCTGGTCCAAACCAGCACAGCAGCTGAAACGGTTCCTGCCCTGTGACAGAATATTTGAATACAATTTGTTTGTCTTTTGGAACATAGTTGATTGGGTTCTAACCTAATTTGGGGATTGAAAATCTCTTGCTCTGCCAGCCAAGTCACACAGGTTAGCAAGAGCTGCCTCTGGAAACAGCAGTATGCAAATGCAAAGATGAGCTCTGAAGCAAGAGCCCTGGCTTATTAGGAGTGCTCCTCCAGAAACTGCCCAATGCAGTTTCAGGGTCTAAAGGGACCCTGATTCTCTTTATAATGGACACCTCCACAGTGTGGTTCAGCCTCCTGGAGTCAGAAAGAGTTTTCCTTGCTCTTAGGTGGTCCTAGGCTGACTTGGATCTCAGCTTGGGCACTTAGCAGGTCTCTTGTAGGGTCACCTGTATTGGACACTTCTGAGCTGAATTCTGAAGCTTCGGTTTTCTGGCATCCCTTAAAACTCTGTGGTACATGAGAAACCAAGACACAATGTTTGAGAACGGTGTTTCAGCTCCTGCTCAATGCCTGGCACAATTCTTTGTGTGTCTACCTTCTGCAAGAGATTTCTTCCTGGCAGTGCAGACAAATTCAAGAATTGAGTGTGTTGCTCTGTCTTGAAGGGGGGAAATTGCTGCTGACTTTAAAATCTGAAGGGTGCAAATAGTGTTTTTTGTGAGAGGCTGCAAGAATAGGACAGCTATGACAAAAACTATGCTATGACAATTTGTTGGCTTTTTTACTTAAAATGTTATTGAACATAAATAAGTTTAAAAATTTATGCTTTAAATTCTTAGTTTTATCAATGAGTGCCTGTTACAGGGCTGCTTCATGTATATCCTCCTACCTGCTAAGGTTTGGTGGCCAAAAGTCACTAAAGATGGTTTTTCTATGAAAATATGAAAATATGGCTGTGAATTCTCCTTTGGCCCCAATGGGCTTTTTCTATGGGATATGTGTGTTGGAAATACAGTTGGTCCTTCCATTATAGATTTTTTTTTCTCCTGGTAAAGTACTAGTAGCAGTACAAGTTGATGACCTTCTGCCACTCTCTGTTGCCACTAAGGACACTGAAGGTTTTGAGATATAAGGGAATGCAATAGGCTCTTCTATGCCAGGGTAATACTGATTAATGTTCAGAGCCAGGTACATGGCTCTTCTAACATTTTCAAGGGCATTGCATATATAATTTTTAGAATTCCATGTACCTGTTTCCTTTCCCATTTATTTGACTGTGTGTCCTACAAATTCAGCTAGGACCAGAAATCCTGCAAGTTCAATAATAATACACAAATTTCATTACCCATATTCGCTCTTTGTCCCACCCCAGCATTTAAAATGTAAGCAAGCAGTGAATTTCATTATAATGTAAAATACTGGAATTATTTCTGGACATAATATTGACACTTTAGGGACAGTAATTTTTTTGATTTCTGAAGTACAAGAAGCCTATTTAGGTCATAATTCCATCTGCAATGCTACTTACTCCTTGTAACAGATTTCAAGGAAGACTCAGCTACTTTTTTTACAAGAGTGTTGTACTGTACAGAAGAGTGTGTTTGGTAGATGATAACCCAAACCACATGGATTCAGAATTTCTTTTTCTGTGTTTCCAGTGATCTTAGTGGATTTACATCTCAGTGTGAACATAGTGGTTACTTGTTTGCATGAAAAATGAATTAATATTTTAGCTTTCAAAGAATAATAGCCTATAACCTGTTAATGACTTTTAATGCTTTGGTTAAGGGAAAATGAGGAGATAAAGTCGTCCACAAGAGTACTTGGCTTGCTGAAATAGATCAGGTATTACAAACAAACCTGTGATTCTGCCATCAAGAACTGCAACAGCAGATCTGAGAGCCAAATGATTGGATTTTCAGGATTCTTTGTGGAGGCACATCTGTAAAAGGAGACAGTTCTTTGGAAAATCACTGCCACAAATGAGTTACTCAGGGTACATAATGGTCTGCAGCACCAGAAATTTCTATCCATGCCCAATGCCCAGTGTTCAGGATGCAACATACACGTCTCAGTTTGCACACACAAAGCAAATGGGTGAGACTGGTGATTGCCTGTCAACTTCAGTGAAACACATTATGACAAGGATGGATGTGGTATTTGATGCTTTTAGTAATAAGAACACTCTATAGCCAGGACTACACTTCAGGTGTCTGCAAAGTAACAAGTAACATAAAGAAACATAAAGAAACATAAAAGTATTGAAGGGAAGGGAGACCTCTTACCTGCTACTTGCTACTTGTCCTGGGTATTAGAAGCATTACTTAGACCTGCTAGAAGAAGACCAAGTGTAAGCTTCTTGAATCTCTTGATGGTTAAGTAAATTATGTGGATGTGTGTGTATAGATGGGTTATTTAGAATTATATTGTGGATTTAATTTAAACTGATCTTCAAAGGAATATCAACAAATGGTTTCTTTTGCCAGGGGAAATCACCTTTTATTGTCTTTAAATGAGAATGATAATTAGGAGGAAGTTTGGGTGAAAATTGTTTCTTGGTCTAGCTTGTTACTTCACGACATTACCAAAGGGAAATAGCCTTGTCCCTATCTAATCTGAACTCATCAACAAGTGCTCAAAAGCACATGTGGCTTGTTAGTAACGCCTATAATTAAAAGAAGGAAGGGAAAGCCTTATTAGGATTTAGCATGTAATAGGATGAGAATAAAAGGGTTAGCTTTATCCCTTGCTTCAAAATCCAAATGGCTGACTTCTCACTCAGAAGTGCTGCTCTCCTTGAAAATGTTGTTTGCCCATGAAGTAGAAGAGAAAATTGAGAACTGCAACATGAGCAGGTTAAGAAAAATGGTGCTGTGTTCTATGAAGCTGAGAAGCATATAGTGATGAAATACCAAGGTTGCTGTAGCCTTAAGTGGATGTTCATAACCAGCAACGTGGAACGGTAAGGACCAGAATTCAACCTAAAACCTTAAAGTAATAGAATTTGTCAAAAATGTAGCACTTAAATTTTGACACCAGCTGAACACTTAAAGACAGGGTCATCTAATGCCCTTGTATCTCCAAGATGTTTATCTTCCTTTTACACCTTAATAGTGTTGACTCTCATCCTGGCAGCCTTTATAAGAAAAAATGCAAATGAATGTATCCCATTTTAGGTGTATATGGTACTTGTGTGCTGAAGTTTTGAGATGGCCCAAGGTGGCCTCGGTTGGTAGGACTTTGTGGGATAAAGAACCAATGCCTTTGTCTTCATTTAATATTTATGTTCTCAAATATCCCTTATCTGTTTTCACAGCAGCATAATACATATATCTTAAGGAGGAAATGGGGTTTTAATCTTCTGTGGTTTTTAAAGTATGATTATACATAGGAGGGGAGAGGGAGGCAAGGGGTATTGTGGGCATTTTAACAGATTACTTAGCTGTGTTTCTGAGTTGTTTTATCCTTCAAACACAATTCCTTGTTCCTGTCAGCAGTGATTGTCTGAATCATACACAGAGGAGAAAAGGTGTTTGGTTAGGTGTGGATTTCTACCAGCATGCAGTTTTTGAAACATTAGTGTTTAAGTGTGCATACTCAGCATAACATATTCATTCGTCGCTGCCTCCTCATTCTTTTAGGTAATTAAAGCAATTTATTGAGGCATGAATATGCAACAAAGATAACTCTCAGAAGATTTTTCTTTTTTTTGTTCTGTCTTGGGTTTGAACGTAGTCTGCAATTTTTTCCTCATATGCCATTCTGACTACTGGCGCATGGTTTTTAGTGTTATAATCTTGCACCCTGTTTCTTGAATGTCTTTGATTAAAGCTTTGTACTTTTCTGGTGAGGGTTATTTCTGTAGGTTTAATGAAAATAATAATAACTAAAAAGAGAGTAACCCCTCCTCCCCAAAATAGCTTTCTCTCGGCCTGATTCTTGTATTTTGAAGGAGATGTATTAGGAATTTTAATACATGTTGCTTCTAAACCCACACGTATCATAATAGGTGCATTTATAGATGGCAGAACATTTTGTGACTAGCTAATGATGTGGGAATTATGGTGAAGATATCTGAGGGCAATCCATGGGAGTTTTCAACACTAATAACTCAGCAGTAA
>NW_005054304.1:11553993-11617935 GCF_000277835.1 Geospiza fortis
CAGGAAGTATAAAAATCTCAGGTACGTATTCACTATAGTCCTTCAATAATTGTGCAATCAAGACATTTAATTGTTAATGGTACTTTTTTTTTTGTCTTGCATCACCAGATACTTGACACCCTGGAAAGCACACATTAATATAGAACAAGTAAGCAGATTTGCTTCATAGAGATATCTTAATTCAGGTGGAAGTTTAGAATCATTTGTATTCTGCTTTTGTCACTCTTGAAAATTGCTGGAGTACTGTGGATATAACAGTTTTTGTCGTAAGATTGTGGATTGTAGGTGTTGCACTTTTATAATGTCACCTTGTCAGCATGTACCTGATCCAAAGAGGACTGGGAATATTGTTTACAGCTGTTGGACCACATAATGAATGTCTGTAACTTAAGTCTGTGAAGTGATGCCACTTTACACTTATCTGTCCAGAGTGGGTGCTGTGGCTGCTGAGCACTTTTGAGGAAGCAGCAGGCGCTGCAGTGGGTCAGGTCCACTGCCAGAAAGAGGCAGAAGACAATTTAATAATGATACTGTCCGCACAGATTGTCCAGCTGGATGCTCCCAGAGCAGGTGGTAGAGTCTTTGTACTTGAAAGAGAAAAACAGAACGTGAGAACTTTAAATTGGGCACATCATTCCCTAGTAAAGACTTATGCAAATTAGAAACCTCTCATTAAACGCAAGCTAGAAGGAGCAGCTTCCCCTTTTATTTGATCAGATTGTGTGGTTTTGATTGAAATAATTTCATTTTGTACTGAGGGTTTACCTTTTTATAAATTATGTTTAGTTAACTTAAATGTAATGTGAGATGTCTATCCCCAGTCCCTAGATAACACTGGAATTATACTAGTTACAATTTGACAAATCTGACAAATCCCTGGTAATTGTTATCTTGGTTGAAATCTAATTAATAGTAGTATAGCATTACTGTCGTACCTCCTCCGTGAAATTTAATAGTCACTTGGTGACTTTCAGGCTGAAACTGCCTGGTAGGCATACATGCTGCAGTGGTAGACTAGGAATATGCAAATCCCAAACACCGTGCAATTGCCCTTTACTGTGACGTGCAACACTTCTAAGGAAGCTTCTCTTGCACAACAAGGCATTGAAAAGAGCTTTTTTTTCCTTGGGTAAGGGGGCGAAAAAGGGGCTAATGGAATATCAGCGTAACCTTGGGAAATATTTCTCTAGACTTTCTTTGCTTTAATTCTCTGCATGTGGCGTGTGTATAAATCGGAGAGACCTGGTTTATTTTTTCATTTTCTATTTCCAGATCCTTGTGACCTATATACTGTTCCATATGTTTGCAGGATTACACTTTGCTATGTTGTCTTAAGTTCCTTAGGCAGAATAAGCATCTAATACTGTTCAGCTGAAACTAAATTTTCCTACTGAAATTAGCTCTGTTTGTCAGAAAGAGAGAGGAAGGTTCAAGGGATAAAACATGATACAACTATTCAATGAAAGGTCAGAATTTCAATTCTCTCATTCTGAATTCTAAAATGAGTCTGAAACAATGCATGCTGATCATCAAGTTCTCTACCAGAGCAATGGGGTTGACCGGAACTCATGCAGTATAGGGAAGAAATAAGGAAGATGAGCATTTGGCTGGGGTTTCTCATAACTCACACCATAAGGTCTAAAACAGTTCTAACCTATTTTCAGTGCAGGCAGTTGAAATTTTTTGTTTGTAAAGAACTTCCTCAGCCAAAGAGACAAATTTTTGTGTGGGAGAGCTACATTGCAAGCCCAGTGCACAACAGTCTGGGTAGACTGTAGGAGAGCTCAGCTTTGGAATATGCATCTGTGATCAAAATAGATCCATGATGCACCTAGAAAGATTACTAAGGAAAAAGTGAACAGCAAGAAGGGGCTTTACTTCTCCAGAATCTGTCACTGTCTCTGGCTGCTACTGGCTGGAAGTTTAGCTAGTGACTCATTTGTTACAGCTGACTGCTAGGAGTAAGCCTGTGACTTTCTGGATGTTTCAGGCTTGGATGTGCCCTTTGGGGTTCTTTCATTAAGGTAGTGTGGCAGAAAGGAATGCATCATGTTCCTATGCAATGAAGTCCAGACCACCTGGGAGCCACAGCAGCAACCACAGCATTGCATAATTGCAAAACAATAAATAATACCTGGTAGAAAGTATAAGGTCTCCCATGACTCTGTTGATCATTTCTCAGCTTATTAGTTGTTACACATTCAAATTCTAATCACTGCTGCCACAATGTGGATTTTTTGTTAGGCCACCTAATACTGAATGCAGTATTGGGAAGGCTGCCTGCCCTTTTGCCTTGTGTGGTAGTGTTTTTTTGAGGTGATAGAAGTTGATTAGTGACAGGCAACCTCTGTTAATGCAGATGTAAAGTTGAGTGCTGGGATACTGATAACCAAGGAAAACACTTTGCAGATAAGCAAGCTCTACATTAGGTGGAAGATGGCATAGCATAATGACTCATGAATAGTACCTTTCCCTAAGCAGTTACATCTGCCCCATTACCAGTTCAACCCATTTCAGATGCTGGCAGAAGCAGCAGCATCTTTGCAAAAATCTTAGTGAATTAGTTTTCATTTTAGGTTTGATAAACACCAGCCTGAAGTGAAACAACAGGAAGGGAGGAGATGAGAAGTAAAGTACAGCCACTTTGAAAATACCTGGCATTCTTAAAATATAGAAAACCAAAGAAAACTAGCCACAACCTACAGGCAAACCTAACTTGTCTCTAACATCCATCTAGTTTGGAATTTCATCGTACTTCTGATTGAGGAAAGAAAGACCAATTATCCCAGGAAAACATGGATTGCATTACATATGCATTCACTGCCAAAGGGGGAGAATGTCGATTACTTAACACAAAAGTGCTGAGGCCATTAGTACAGCCTTTTAAGAGTCGAAATAAACATGTGTATTATATGCCTGTAAATCCCAGTGGACAGCACAACTGGTGTCATATTCCACAGTGGATCCATTAGCAACGTAATGTCATCTAACCACAGGCCACACTAATGGTTTAAATTAGAATGTGTGTGGATTTTTTAATTTATAAAAGACACTGCTGCCTGATTAGAATAACCCTCTTCAGCATAAATCTGCTGCTCCTGTGGTACATCCCTTCAAGCAATATCAATGCATGGAAAGGTGTGAAACTAAGCTTTCTGAGTATGCAAGGCCAAGAGTTAAACAAAATCAAATGTGTCCATGCAGTACTTTATGGCACATACAAAAGGGCTGAGATGTCTTTAAAAACAACTGACATCTAGTGTGAGGCAGGTGACAAAGGACATACAATGGCAAGTTTGTGCAAATCAATTTTATTGCTGAAGATAATTGCTTCCACTATACGCTGGGCAACAGTGTCCCACTGACAGTAGTGGTGCTAATTGCTTGGGTAGAGAAATTGGCAATTGTCAAGGGTCTGATGCAGAAAAGTATCTGTGTAAAGCAAGACTTTAAAAATCAAAATGATGACCTCAACACAGAAAACAGAAGGATTTGTGAAACTGGAGACTGCTGTTCTTCTTTGTCATGATTGCTATAAATGCCTCTGCCAGAGGTATGGAGGCTACTGCTGCAGCTTCAAACCTTTTCAGAGAATGTGGCATTTGTACTATACAGCTTCCCACATAATTCCTCTGTGAAAGCATTTCACCAGACAGCTGTGTTACGGCAGGACACTAGTAAATCATTCTCTCCTATGGAGCTGGTGGGCAGACTGCTGGTCTTGATACTGTATGGCTGACTAATAGTACTGAAAGCAGTTCTTGCCTTAAAGTCTTCTCTCTACATAGTACTCCCTCTGTCAGAAAATGCATGTGTATTTTCTCTCCTCATACTCTGTATCGCTCATGATCCTGAAAATTCATGCTCATGTTAAGCACAATAAATAATGAGCTGCTCACAAAGCACCTCATGCATTTGGATTGGGTTGAAGAGAGGGATAGAAAGAACCCTTTTCTGATGAGTAGAGGAAGCAGGATGGTGATTTTGTGCTTATAAAATTTACCTGAAATAGTTCTCATTTCTCTTAAATGAGCTGCTAAGTTCACCACGGAGTTCCCCCCCCTAGGGTGCTGTAGAGTGCCAGTCAGCTTTGCTCTGATACTTTAGGAGCACTCGTTCTTACTGCAAAGATGATTTGTTCATAATGAGAGAGGTGTCAGTTTTAAATGCACTAGTGCTCTTACCTTGGGCATGCTGGCCTATTGGAGAGAGCTCACAGTGCTTAGTGAGCCACATCCCAAGCTTGCTTTACTGCTGCCCCAAGAGACACAACTTTTCCTTTCTCAGTACAAACACTGTGTAGTGGCAGTACCTGCTTTCTAAACGGGTGTTCATGGGTCATTTACTAGAGTGGAACAAACCCATGCTGTGCTCACACAAATCAAAAATTTTAAGTGCCATATCCCCGAGAGGAGGAAAACTATAGTCCAGTTTGTTGCATGTAGGTGATGGCTGAGGTTCAGACAGGAGGGCAGGTTTTCTTATATCTGTATTGGAAAAGAGAGTAAGAAAGCTTCCAAGGGAGTAAAGTATGCAAGTATTTCTGCAGTGAAATAAGTTCTATGCAGATAAAGCCTAACTACTCATTGCATAGGGTCCCTCTGTTTCATTTTGTTCCTCTGAAAGGATTTCTGAATTCTGCTGACTATTCACATGTTTTATGTATATATCTATGCATGTTTTAGCAGGGCCATTCATGGGACTGTTTTAATTTCCTACCTATGTGTAGTCAGACCTCCCATACATTATTGTTTATATGTGTCCTTTGGTGAAAGCCAAGCATACCTTTGGAATTTGATCTAATGTCTGCAGCTGAAATACTGGCCTCTCTCTACGATGAAAAGTAATACTTTTTTCTTTTTAGTCACTTTCTTAAAGCCCAAACCAACTTTCAGATTGCTTGCCTTTTCCCTGAAAGAGCTAAAGGAAGCAGAAATGTTCATTTAATTCTCTTCAGCACAAAGGACAGGTGCTTTCTATGAGAACAGAACAAGGATGTTTTAAAAACTACCTGTAGTTGACACCCAGCACTGTGTGATTTCTTTTGGACAAGCTAAGAAGGTTAAATTGCAGCCTTTTGCAGAGCTGTGACACTGTGTCTGTGACTCCTGGCTCTGGGACTAAATCTGATTCTGTCAGGGTTGGCTGACAGGACTGGAGGAGACTTCATCAGACCCATGCTGAGCTCGGGTGGTGACATAGTTCTGGCCCTGCCCTGCCCTGTGAGGCTGCTCTGTCAAGTGCTGCTCTGTGTTGTCCTGTTTTAGCAATAGCACAGAATGATAGAATATCCTGAGTGGGAAGGAGCCCACAGGGATCATCGAGTCCAGCTCCTGGACCTGGACAGGATGATCCTGACCAACCTCCAGCATACAGAAGCTGGGAAGGGATACTTTCACAGCCAGCAGCCTTGGTTGCTGCACTGGTAGAGGGCATTTCTAATCATGATTCTAAGCCTGCTGTGGCAGCTGCTGTCAGGTGTTGAGCTGCAGGCTTTTGCTGCTGAGGTGTTGCAGATGCCTTTCTGGGCTACTCCTTCACTACAGAGCACGTCCCTTTTCATCTAGGAAATGTGCAAAATAAAGCAGGAGATAACAAAAAATTAGTTATTCATTAGGATCTCTGACCCTCTTAGGAAGGCTCATCACGCCTCATAGCACCTTGCTTTTGCTGTGGCAGGGGAGATCTGCGACTGCACTGTTTCCATCAGCATATCCAAAGTCAAAGCAGCAGGGGCTGGGTAGGGTTTGTCCTGGCCAAATGGGAAGATGTTGACTGGGTTTGAGCTGTGCAGGGAAATGCTGCATTCCTTTTGTGATTTCTGAGTGCTGTTTTTTGAAAGCTCTTGCAAAGCCCATTTCATCTGGCTTAAAGCAAATGCGCTCATTTTGGTCTTCATCCTTGAAAGCTTCTGTTAGAGGGGTAGCCTTTCCATGGGGCTTATGTCAATCTCCTCGCTGGTGAGCTAGGTTGCAACCTTGGGAACCAGCAATTTTGCTTTTCAAAATGCTGGGAAATGCAAACATGCAAGAGCTCTATTAGCATCCACTGCAAGAGAAAGTGTTAAGCTAGCTGAATACGAGTTTGGGTTTCCATTTGCTATTGTTGTTTCAGGATTTGTCACATGACTGTGAACAGTCTCATGTAATAGACCTCATTCTGTAATGCTACCTACCATGTGCACTTTCTGCTTCAGAACCTTACAACCTGCTTGACATTTTCAAAATTACCAAAGGGATCTGTGCAGGAATTAGATCCCAGTTTCTTGAAATGCTTAGAAAAATTACGTAAGGCAGAAGCCCGTTCTGAGTTATACCTAGTATATAAGGAACACATCAGAGTTTTCTGTGTCAGACATCCCATCTTTATGTGAAGAATTTTCAAGACTTCACTGAACCTTTTCCTAAAGAGGCTAGATTGCTATTAGTAAAGCAGCTAGACCCATTCTCTCTTTCTGGCCTCAGCGTATAATCAGTATTCAGGGTTGTTTGGAGTCTTTAACTGAGCCAGAAAATCAGTCTTGCAGTTCACATTTGCATGAGAATACTAAAGAAATGCATGTTCCTGGTTTTTTCCTTAATTTGTTACAATTGAATTTGCATTTTCCCAGTTAGGGAATTTGTTTTCACTTGGGTTAGGAAGACAAAATGTCAAAAACTGTGTTCACAAATGGGAATGCAAAATAAAAATTGGCAGCATGGCATCATTTGCTCATCGTATTTTTCAGTATCAGACATTAATGTGTAATGTAACAGAGGTGAAAATAAAACACTCAAAGTGAACATTTGGTATTGGAACATAGTCGAGATAACACTGATCAATCTTTTTGGTAGTTGTCATGTTTTTGCAGATTGTTTGAATATTCCCTCCTCAGGGGGAAAGCTGATCTACTAGGAAAGTTTGGGATAGCTTGTAACAAGAGCAAGTGCCAAGTGTCTTTCTTTTGAGACATTCTAGTCTGCCATTTCTTCAAGTTCTGATCTTTTCATGGGAGTCATGTTCAAAATGCTTGTGTTACTTTTCCCCACCATGTACAGCTCCAGTTGGAATCCCTGACACGGGATTATTTTAGCTTGGTTATCCACAGCTAGAATTCTTCACGCATGAAAACAGTGTATAAGAGACAAATTAAGCATGGATTCGGCTTGAAACATCAAAATCAGTCACTGAAGGAAATCTAGAAGGGCAGCAGAATTTTCTTGAAATTGTTTTCCCTTCTTTAAGAGAGTCATCTTTCCTCAGATGTCTTCTTTGACACCTATGGTAGCAGATACTTGAGGTTCTCTGCCTGGGCATTGCAGTAGCAAGGAAAAGCCAGGACAGGCAGGGGAATTGAAGCTTTGAAACTGCAATGAGTGCCCAGCGTGGGGTGGGTTTGGAGTATGAAGCTGATGTGTTTCATTGTGTTTGCTTGAGGCAAAAGGAAAAAGCAAACTTTTGAGAAGCTTGGGAAGCTTCAAAACAAATTTTATTCTCTGGTTTTTATCATAGTGTGGAATGACTCAGAAGCCTTCAGAAACTTCACTTTCTCATCATTGATGAGATCCCCACTAAGCTTTTGGTTGCCGCAGCTACAACTGAGCACAATAAAATATGAGATCATCTGTGTTATTTTTTTTTGCCATTGGTCTTGATGACTTGCCTTCAGTAGTGATGTATGGGACTTTGTCTTCCATAGTAGATTCCTTTCAGCATCAGACTTGGAGAGCCTTCAGTGCCCTCCCTGTAGCTTTCGCTGGAGTGCCAGCTTAGCAGAGACCTCTCAGTTTCAAGTGACGTGATAGATTGCTATGGTGACAGTTCTGTTGTGCAAAGCTGCCAGCAGGGATGGGTTACACTTAAATAAAATTAATTAAAATAAGCGAAACCAGTGCATTGTTTTAGTTTAAAGCTTATTAGTGGTGAAGCAGTTCCTTTTTGAAACCTGATTCTATTGAAAATGGGACAATAGATTCTACAAGTTCTAAAATTCTTCGGTGAGGTCAAGGGTTTTATGTCTCCTTTTGGGGCCTTTCATCATGTTTGTACTTTGTTTTGAGCTAAGGTGCAACTTCAGAAGCATCCTGTGAGTCTTGGATCAATTATCAAATAGTAAATGATGAAAAATGAAATTGTGTTCTTTCATTTCTAAGCTGGAATTTTCCACTTTAAGTTTCTATTCCTTTGTTTCTCCAGTGAGGATTCCCCTTATCAGGGATCTCCTTATACAGACAGGAGAGACACTTTCTTACTTCCTTTCTGCTTTTTCCAGACCTTAGCTTATTTATGTGGCGTTTTTTCCCCTCAAAATTCTGCTGGTATGGTATACCCCTTGTATTTCCCTTCTGCTTAAGTAAGGACACCGGAACTACATAGAGCATTGCAGGTAATTTTCTGGCCACTTTCTCAATCCTGCCTTGTATCTCCTGCTTGAAGACCTGGCAGTTGGACTATCTGTTTGTTATAACTATAGGGAGTTTTTGTTCCCCTTCTGTCTTATGCTTCTTTGTCATTCACTCACTGTATTTTAGGATTTCATATTCTTTCCCTGTTTTACAACCAACATATTTTATCATGCATTTGATTTGTTTAACAATCCCTACAATTCAAATGAATCATCTTATTCTGAGATCAAATTCATCTATGTAACAGAGACATTGTTATTAACAAGCCTTCCAGTTTCAGTACTGCATGAATCCTACTTGCAAGGATTTAATAATGATCTGAAGGGAAATGACACATTGTCATTGAACATTTACCACTTGACTTTTTTTTTTCTGTGCTCTACTGGTGCTGTAGTTTCTGGTTTATGAAGTCACAAAGGTACTTATTTTTCTGTATTGCCATGTAAAGCTAAATCAAATATTCTGGAGTCCTCAATGGCTATAGAAAAATATCAGGAACGTGACTTCTTTCTCTTGCTTTTTCATAACAGTTTCTACTACATTTAAATCAATGTCAAGATTATCAGCCTGGGCTTTGCCCAGATATCTCTTGGAGTTTCACAGAGAGGTGCAAAACATTTCAGAATACATTAGTAGTACCCATTGAATAAAGGCACTACTAATATATGAATGAAGGACTACTGATAAAGACATTAGTATCTCTCTTTCTCCTTATGAACCTGTATTCCAATCACTCTCATCCACTGGAGGGCTGCCACAAATAAATAGAAAGGACAGAAAGGACCCAATCCCCACCAAATATAATTACAAGTAAAAGAGAACTGTAACTGTATAATGAGTATGGTCTGTCATATGTATGTATGATTTCCTTGTTTTGTTTTGAAGGAAAATGACATCAGGTGAGAAAAAGATATCCAAAATAATCCTAATCCTCTGAGGTGTACCTGTTTGGCAATGGGGCTACCTATGCTGTCACACACATAGAGGTGACTGAAGCCTTTGCTGTGGTCTTCTCCCAAATGATACTCTAAAAATGAATTTAGATAAATTTGGACTGAGATTTGGTGAGGATTGTTGGGAGGACTATAAATTACAAAGACCAATGTATGATGAAGGGATGAGATAGACTGCTGAGGGGTGAGGTGCTCCTCAGCTTTCATTAATGACCCATGAGAGGACGTAAACAGAACTTAGTTTCACAGGTGCTACTCCATTCCAAAGGACTGAGAATGTTTTTTTAGAGTACAAAAAACAATGCAGAGGAGAATGAGTGGGATTATAAACAAGGAGAGAAGATGGAATAAAAATATCTAGTCTGTGTGTCTGGCAGGAAAGACTATAAAAAGCATACATTTGTCTACAGTCATAGACACAGTTAGAGGAAAATGTTCAGCAACAGGATTGACCAAGGAGATGTCTATCCTCTGGCCAAAAGAAAGATTGAAAAGATTGTTGGAGTGAAATATGGCCATACATTCTACAGTGTTTCTGCTGCTGGTCAGTAGCAGTGTGGACAGTGGAGCATGTGTGTTTTCAGGTAAAGTGTAAAATGAGCTATCTCCATGAAAAAGGAGTTCTTTAATCAGCAGGTCTGTTCTGTATGGCAGGGAAGTGAGATTGTCTCAGTTTTTACCTGCCTGCACAGGACATTGCTTTCCTGACGCCAGCCATCTGCCCAACAGTGTCAGCCATGTGAAAAGCAATCTCCTGGCCCCAGCTAGCAGCTGGCCTGGCCTCTGCTGGTTCATGGAGCCCTGTGAGCAGGGAGTCACAGCAGAAATCTGTGGGATGCACTGATGGCTGGTGATGCTGCTGCTTGAGGTGCAAGGATAAGGTGATGGGGAGTTTCAAGGAGGTGTTATGCATAGCTGGAGAACCTGTTTCTCTTATTTGCTTTTGATTTGAGCATCTCTGGATTTTCCCAATGTCCCCAAGTGTCTTTCTTGGGAGAGTTTATGAACAACCTTTTTTCCTTATTTATGCTTTTGCTTTCTCCAAGCCTCCTCTTGTTTCCCTCCATTCCCCTGCCCCCTTTGCCATTCCTGAAGAGTCCTATTCTAGCTGTGAATTCTTTGGATGGAAGCTGTTCTCTTTGATTGTCTTTTTGCATTTTTTTTATTACTGTAAGAATACTTGGGAATGTTTTGAACAAAGAAAAATGGAAGGTTCTCTCTTAATTACCACCAAATATTTATTTACTGTTCCCTATCAGTGCAAATTCAGATTTCTGAAAATTGCCTAGATAAAAGATTACAGCAGAGATGGTCAATTTCCATACCCTGCAAGTTGAGTACCCAAAAGCTCATTTGGTGAAGCACTGCACAAGAACATGAGAAATGAGGGCAGAGAAGAACTGAGGAGCTGATTGCAAACGGGTACCCTGCTGCTTCCCAGGGCTTCATCTCTTCCCTTACAATAAGGGAGGGAGGTAATTGCTTTGCAGCAGGCTCTTGGAGCAGCCTTTGGCTGTTGGCCTTACAGATGCTCTTGGGTCACTTTTCCTTACAGATATGCATCAAGATTTCCTGTGCTGTGGTGTTGCAGAAGTGGTACTTTACATCTCTGTGATCTCTTGTGCTGGGCTGTGTTTTCAAGGGATTTTAAGGGCTGGATTTGGTCTCCAACAGTGTATCTACAATCCACCAGATTTGTACTCTGTGTGCTCAGATGCAAGCATGTATGGCATACTAACATACTGCTCCTACACTGCCTAATGTTAAGATTATGGAAAAGCATAAAGTGCTTCAACTAAGACAACTTATTTTTGCTCTCTGTTTTGCCATCTACTGCAAATATATTTGGCAAACCTACTAATCAATGTTGACTGGTCTGCTGTGGGCTGTCTTATCTGTGTTTGACTATCTTGTCTGTTATGATTTGTTGGATATCATTTTGTTTTGTTATAGCCTAAATCTCAATGAAAATTCTTTACATGTCTGCTCACTCAAAATGGGATTTATTGAGGGTGATAGAAGAACACTTATAATGTGCAGTGTACTGAATGAAAATATGCTCATAATAATTGCACTTGTTTTACCTCTGCATTCGTAAAAGGTTGCAAAGAGTTTGAATTAAGGAGAGAAAACTGCTGAAAAGAGAACAGAATGCAGATTATGAAGGAACGAAGTAAATTTTCTTTCCCTTTGCTTTATTTCTTTCAAGACTGAGTATTTTGTCTCTAAGCTGCACAGTACTTAGGGGGTTGGTTTCTTCTGAACCCTTGCTTTTTGTAAAGAAAACTAGTTCAGATGTCTGTCAAGCTTCTGAGGTTTGAGCCTCAAACAAAACAGAAAAAATAGTTTTGCCTGCTCTTGTTTCCAGTCATGTGTCCCTGCTCCCTGGACCGTGAGAAGAAGAGGCTGTGGGCAGAGCAGTGCAGCTGCATCAGCATCAGGATGCTGCTGGGCAGCGCTAACGAGGAGAAGCTGTGCTGCTGTCCTGCCCTAGCTCAGCCTTCCCTCCCCTGCTGGTGCCTTCCTGCCTCATTTGCTCTCTTATGGCTGGGATAGCTGAAGCAGAGACTGTCTCTTGCTAGGTGAGGGTCTTGGACAAGGAAATCTTGAAGTGGAGGTATTGGTGTACAGTAAGGGAAAAAGAGAGAGAGTACAGGGGAGCTGTGGCATTGATTCCATCTGGCAGCCCTGGGGCTCAGGGCTGTTTGTGATTTGGTAAGATCTTGTTGGTACTCAGAGGCCAAGTAATAATGATAATTATGTTTTTCTATGCCTTGTTGATAGATTTTGGTGCATTTATCATTCTATTCCTTCCCCTCCTCCCTTTTATGGCTACTGCATGACTGTTACTTGTTACTCTTAAAAGTCTAGCAAATTTTCGGTATAGGTGGTAAATTGCAAGTGCCCTACACTTTTGTAAATAATTCAAGATGGGTAAAAAGAATCTTAACTTTAAAAAAACAAACCAAATCAAAACTACATGGCAATCCCTCCCCACCCCAATCTCTCCTTGACAATATTCTTGCTACTTTGCATTAATTTTTTATATAGCACTACATCAGTTAATCCTAAAACTTCACTGTAGCTCTGCCATCTACACAGAAAGCTGGTGGTGTGTGAGATATGTCAAACAAAACAGAAGTGTGCAAAGAGGCCACACTTGGTCACTTCAAAATCCTCATCATTCTCTCTTGCTGTTACAGTGTGCTCAGTGCCTGGCGTCGTGCTGTGTCCTGCAGCAGTGTCCCTTCACATGTGTGCACAGAGCACCATTCAGTGAGGATAACTGCTTAAAAAACACATGGACAGAATGGAATCTTCTCTGCATAATTCAGGAATTTGGAAAAAGTTGTTTCATTTCTTTCCTTTATTAATTAGAAGTAGACAAAAAACCAATCTACTTATCTTTAATTAGGTTAGTCCAGGCTAAATGTTCTCCTTCCTTCTGAGAATAATGTTATTATCTATATTCTGTAGAAGCAGGCTGGTTGTGGCTTCTTGCTCTGTTCTGCACTTTGGAAGCCTCACAGCTCTGGGTGTCACAACGTCAGAAAGACACTGAGCTGTTGGAGAGTGTCCAGAGGAGGGCAAAGGCCTTGAGGGGAAGCTGTGTGAGGAGTGGCTGAGGTCACTGGGTCTGTTCAGCCTGGAGCAGAGGAGACTGAGGGGCGACCTCACTGCAGTCACAACTTCCTGATGAGGGGAAGAACTGGGACAGACACTGATCTCTTCTCTGTGGTGACAGTGACAAGACCCGAGGGAATGGCCTGAAGCTATGGCCAGGGGAGGTTTAGGCTGGATATTAGGAACAGGTTCTTCATCCAAAGGGTGGCTGGGCACTGGAACAGCTCCCCAGGGAAAGGGTCACAGCACCAAGCCTGACAGAGTTCAAGAAGCTTTTGGACAATGCTCTCAGGCACACGGTGTGACTCTTCCAACTCCACATATTCTGTGATTCTGTGACTCGAGTCAGCCAGGCCTTGTATCTAAAATGCCTTGTATCTGTCTAGTCATCTGGTTAAGTCAACAACCTCATGATTTGTATGGCAAAACCTGCAGAGACTGTGCTTCCATTTCTCAGTCCATTAAAGTGAAGGAACAGAAGGCTTGCAGCCTAAAGCTTAATTAAACAAGTAGATTTTCAGCTAATGTATTGGAGAGAGGAATTGCTGTGTGTAAATGATAATAAGAGAGTTCCCTGTTAGAAAAACAAACCAGAAAACTTAGAGGAAAAAAATCTTAAAGAAAAATAGCTGTCAAATTATTCTGAAAGCTACTGGTTACATGTCAGTCAGAGGATCTTGCTGCTCATGGCAACAGCCTTTACTGACACAAGATTAGGAGCTGCTTTTTCAACTGTCATCCAGGAGTGTACAGGTAATTGATTTTTAGGTTCAACTGCCAAACAAAAAATAACAATAATAATAAAAAAAAATTTACTTAGATTTGATAACATGTATGGCTTCCCCCTCATCTGTATGGAAAACTAAAATAATTTTATGTGAATAAAGTTTTACATTTGGGTTATTTTTTTCATAACAGTGAAAAACAAAATGGATAGATTCTCCTTATAGGTATGTTAATTGGTTTCTGTTCTCTTATGGCAAAGATAGGTGGGTTTAAGCATTTAATACTGGATTTGAATATTTCATAATACTAGCTATACTTTTTCACATAAAGGGTCAAATTTTAAAAGCTGTGTGTGGCTATATACTGTATCATTCTCAAAAGAGACAGCTTGAGCATCTGATTGCTTCTGATTGCATGTTCATAAGATTCATAAAGAGAAAGACTGTGATGTAAAAACTGCCTTTGATATTTGAATCCTCATTTTCCCTTAAAATAATCAAGTAAATGAACCCTCTAAAGTAACAAAACACAAGTGAATATGTACAACTCCCTTTCATCTCCTTGTAGGTACGTCCAAATAATATTTTATGACAACAGAGTGAAATCCCATGTGATCCCCAAATATCTGCATTCTGTAAGACAATAAGTGAACTCATCATGCTGTTTATGTGTGTGCAGACCATATATATTTATCACATAAACTGCTGCTGTTATTGTGGTTTATTTTTTTTTAGTCAGTTCCTATGTTTAAGAGGGTTATGATCCTCAAGGGCCATGTGCATCTCTCTACCATGAAAGTCTGGAGGTTTTCTTGCTCAGTAGGACTGAGCTATGTTTCAAGAAAACCATCTCTGGGACTGTGTTGCCTGAGTTTTTGCTTTCCCTGAGACCCTGGTCTAGGAAAGACTGATATCAAGAGGTGACTGAATTTACTGGCTGTGGAATAATAGATTAATTAAATATTTTTCCAACACCAAACTGGAATTTTGTTCACTTCTGAGCAAAATGGGAATACTTGTCCTAAGTCTGATTTGTTGTTAATTTTTAAACTCAGCTGTGTTATTCATTTCTTAGTTCTTGTGACTTCTGGTTTCTATCAGTTGGAGATGCAAGAGAACCCTCAGATAACTTTCCTCTGTTCTGACAGATCCATCTTCTAACAGCTTTGCTCTACATCTTAGTATGACAGAAACTACATTAAACTGATTTAATAATAAAAAGGTTCTGGTACAGAGTTCTGATGAAAAGTAGATTCTCAGACATTGTGCTGTTGCTAGAAGAATTTTTATTTTATCCTCTAATGGGACATCAGTCACTCTGTGAGGTTGACTAAAGCTAGAGCCAATGGAAACCTGTTCTCTGCGTCACACTGGTCTCCATAAAACAATACTTGTGGAGCTCAGCTTCCCTATTTAATTCTGTTTCCAGCAATACTGGAGACAAAAATGAACTTATTTTTGGGGCTACCAAGGTCACCATGCCGTAGGGTAGTGGGAGCTGCCATGGAGTGAATCTGTCTGTTGACCTTTCTCTTTCCCAGCAGAATTCTGTGACTGTTGTTGGCTCTTGCTGTCACCAAGGAGGAGACATAAAACCAAGACATTAGTTCAGCAATAACCTGGCCCAGGGTAAAGAGTCTTTCTAGCCTTTTTGGAAAACCTAACTTTCCCGTTGTTATGCTCTCGGAAGTAGCTGTAGATGTTCCTTCCCTGTCACAGCAGCTAACCTCTCTGTACTCTGGCTGTGCTCCCAGCCTGGGTGGTTGTGGCTGCAGCCTCTGAGTTGCACACAGAGATGACGTCATTTTCTGCTCCTGTGCCATCTGCACAGATATATCTGCAAGGAACAAAGACTAGCAAATAGCAAAAAATCAGAAGACCAGGAAAGAGAGAGGAAAAATAAGTAGCAAATGTTAATCACTGGGATGGTGGTAAAGCAGTGCTTAAAAATGTTTTTGGATGTGATAGGTTGATTTTTCTCTCAGGTTTGTTTGGTCAGATTTGGAGGTAATGATTTTCATAACTTTCTAGATGACTTCAGTACATGCCTTGCAATCTAAGGGAGAAAGGTCTTTTATCGTCCTGTGTACCTCAGCTGTGAGACTGGTTTC
This sequence comes from Geospiza fortis, assembly GCF_000277835.1. Classification (NCBI taxonomy): domain Eukaryota; kingdom Metazoa; phylum Chordata; class Aves; order Passeriformes; family Thraupidae; genus Geospiza; species Geospiza fortis. The sequence continues at coordinate 11,569,791 of NW_005054304.1, forward strand.
ATAGTAGTTAGCTTACCTTTGTCTAAATGAGCCATGTGTGATAGTGCGGAGAGCTCTGTTCTTTTCCCTTGCCACATGGCAGTGTTCACACCTCAGCTGTTCCCTGCCTATACATATTCAAGAGGAAGTTGCAAGAGCGTGGATTTTTTATTAATATAAAAAAACCTGTTTTTACTGTCTCTGTGTAAATTTGTACCTTTTTTTTATAGCTGCAATTTGATTTTTTTTTTAAATCACAGGAATCCAAGGGTAGGAGACTTCAGAAAAATAGAAACCATTATGAGCATCTCAGTCAAATTCCTAATGATTTTTAGAAACATAAGGTGAAAGAGAGGCAGATTTTTACTAAGTGGACATATTTTAGATTTGACATAGGTGAAGGCAAGACTTACATGTAATGTGTAAATATCTCTCCTAGTGATGGGGATATTATTTAGAACACACCTGCAATTTTGGATGCACGTGTTCACTTCTGTAAGTCCAGTAACTTTCTGTTTGGTAGAATGGGTATAATGCTTTTTGTGGTAGGCTCAGTCACAGATTGTCACCTTTCTGAATAAACTACAGGTTCTCTGAGGCTCTGGAAGATCTCATCTCCTTGCAGAGAAACTTCAGTAAGTTCCCAAGGTTTTCTACCCAACTGGCATGGACTTCTCTTATACCTTCCCCCTCTTTGCTGCCTTTTTTTTTTTTTCAGGATTATTTCTGCTCATCAACTAACATGAATTCACATTGGCTGCTGCTCAGTGCTTATCAAAATGGCTTTGTTCTGTAGAAGCAGCATAGAGGAGAGAGTCCATTGCCTTTCCCTCTGCAGAAAAATCTTGTGTAAACATTTCCTTTATGTTTATAGCAAATGGAGCTGTAAAATATGATATTAAAAGAGGCATAGCTGATCATCTCCACAGAAGCTGAAAACTGTTTCAGAGAACAGTTTCACGAGGCAGAGCTGAGGGCTAATGTATGTGGTGCCATGGAAGCCCCTGTTGCTAACAGGTATTTTTCAGCAGAGCCTGTCAGCAGAAGATGAGGCTCTTGTCTCTCTGCTTGTGGTGTATCTGGAAAGCAGAACTCCAGACAGTGTGGTGTGGATGTGCAAGGGTACAGCTGTTTCACAATGTGAAACTTGGTCTGGTGTGTGCAGAACGAACGGAGGAGGAAAACCTGCTGTCTGTGTGTATCCCCTTCTTTCCTCCTGAATCTGCCCTCTTCCATCCAAGCATCCCCTGTAGTCATAAATACCATTTTTTCCTTTAATGTCCTGTGAAAACACAGGTCTGGGGAGGGCTGGATGTTTCTTTGCTCAGAGGATTTTTATTTTTTTTTTTAATAAGGAGAAAGATTAGGAATATAGAACATCTGGCTCTGGATAGATGTAGGGGCCACAGACTGTGGGCATGGACATGTTGGCACAGGGCCATTGTGGCTTCTGTTCCCCCTCCACCTGAAGTAGTGGCAAGGCTTGTCCTTCATCTCAATGCTCAAGCAGCCAAGGACCCAAGCAGGCTGTGTTGGCACCCGTGGCATGGCTCCCTAGATGACATTTAAAGTTCCTTGATGTCTTAGCAGGCAGGCTGCTGGAGACCAGTGAGGCCTCTGTATAAACTGAGAGTATTTCAGCTGTCCTAACAGGGATTTTCCATTAAATGCATTGGATTTGATGCTTTGCCCTCCCTTTACTTCCATCAAATGTTTTCTCCTCTACTCTCGCTGGGGCATTATGTTGTTCATAAAAGTACAAACCCTAAGAGCAATCCTGTGACAATGGCAGGATTTGAGAGTCTGGTGTTTGCTGTTTCCTCTGTGGGTAAAGAGGGAAGTATTATTGAAATCCAAAAGCTGTTCAGCTTCAGCTGCAGTGGCCCTGACTTGGCCTTCACCTGTGAATTGTTGCTCTACAGGGCTGAAAAATAAAGTGGTGTCACCTGCACAAGAGGGAAATGGGAGCAGTTGAATGACCCATACAAATGTGTCTGCTCTTGGTCTAAGGCTCTGCAGCATGGAAAATTCTTGGGTTTTTTTTTTATAGATGCGCTTTTAAAAAACCTGGGCACAACATAAAGTTTATTAACAGGGGAGATCTCCGAAAATTTCATTCTTGTGGGGTTTGCCATTGTTACAGCCCTGGAATCACATACCTAGTCTTCTGTCTCAATCCTTATTTACAAGAAACTTAAAGGAGTTGGATCTTCAGTTTGCAATTTTATTTTTGTTATCTCACCCAATTCTCTTATTTCAACTTCTTACACTTGCCTTTAAAATTACATTTCAGGCTCTTGTGCCTCTCCTTTGGCACCCAGGGCTAGAGTTGCAAGTTAGAACTTTCCCTGACCTTTGGTCACCAGCACTGGGCAGCTACCTAGCTATAGTGGACTACCTCAATCTTCTAATTTCAACTTTCTAATTCATCCAATATGAGGAAAAAGTATGTTTCCTGGTGTTGGGGTTAACTCGGTAGAATGTTACCACATCACTTGAAATTACTTACTTACCATACCTGGTGGTGAATGATGTGACTTCAGAGCAGCTCTACCAGGTTTTTTATTTTACTGATAAGCTTGCTCCTAAATGTGCTGGGGATGAGTTTTTCCACTCTACCCAACAGCAATAAGGAAAAATGAAAGTCAGGAGAGGGTCTTTGGCGACTAAGTTACTGTGTCAGCCTGAAAGCCCAGCACATTAAATGTGAAAATCCATTAATTCAGTTTTGATTTTATCTTTCTTTCAGACCCAGGACAACATAGTCATAGCAACATAAATAAGTGGATGGACATAGGATCACATAATTTTTAGGTTATCTCTGACTGTGGAAGATTTTGTAAATGTGTGATTAATACCTCCAGTTACCATCTCTAATTGAACAGACCCGGGAAGGGCCCCGATAAGCCCCCTGCACTGCTCTGGGGAGGGATGGAGAACTTATGGGACCGAACCGAATTGCATTTTGTCTTTTGTAAGCATAGCAGGTTGTTGAAGCCTAGAAGAAAAATATGAGTGATTATTGAAATTCTGTTCCTGTAATCTGCTGAGTGCTGATGTCTAAGACAGAGGCTGTTTAGCAAATACGCCCTCGCATTGTCATTAGTGTTAAGTAATGGGACTTTAATATATTTGGTTATTTAGCTCATAATAGTCTATCAGCTTGATATCAAGTACTCAGCATGAAGTCCTCTGCCTTAGTCCTACCTACTCCTCTTCATTTCTTAACAAATAGAAGCCTGCAACAGTGTAAATACAGTATTTATTGCAGGATAGAAGCTGCTTGCACTTTGTCTTTTCAACCACTGATGTATTGGGCATGAGAACTATTTGAAGACCCGTTTGCAGGTAAAAAATGCAAGTTTTAGAAGAAAGCTTGCATTTTTTTCCACTCAAAAAAGTAGTTTTGATCTACTTTTCCATTTGGAAATGGGATTTAAATTGTAGTTTTCCTCTAATACATAAGGCAGCCTCTTCCACCTCTACCCCATGCTCACACACACACCAGTTTTTAAATCTGGAACCAATGTGTCCATTAGGAGAAAAAAGTCTTTTGTAGACCTCCAACTGAAGAGATGTTTGGTTTTTTGTAAAGTTTTATCTGTGTGCAATGGGGAAATAATTTTTCAAGCATGTGTCTGTGACTTGCTTGTATTTGTAAAAAAGTGGCAAGGCTGGAATGAGAAATCACATCTGCTGGACCTCAGCTCTGCATTTCTAATGCAGCCAACGCTTCTCCCAAGGTGGGTACTTTTAAAATGATGGCACAATCACTGAAATCTGAGATGTTACAAAAAGGAAAAACACATTATTTTTGGAAAAGCCTTGATAGAACACTGGGGCAGATGGCAGTGGGAGAGAGATGAAAAGCAGTCCCTTGTGCGAATAAAATACATTCTATTCAGTTCACTTTGGCTATGGAGCACATTGCACTGAATTTTATATCACAGTGTTATCACATAAAAAGTATGTGACTCGATGTCTGTGTTGCTGCAGCTGTCTGCACTTAAAAAAGGCAACAACCTTTGTACCCTCAACCACCCACAGGAGCAGGAAGCCCCTGGAAGGGCCGTGATTAGCAGGAAGGTTTGGAGCTGGGGCACTCAGTCCATTGGGCTGCCAGCTCTTGTGGTCAGCTCTACAACTTGCTTGCGACCTGCAGGTCTCCTTCAGTGCTCCCTAGCTCCAAGTTCTTTGTGCAACCAATTTAGACAGACCTGTCAGTTCAGAGAGATGATTTTAAGAGCTGCTACCACACGTTGCCGTGGGCAGATTTCCGACTGGGATATTTCATTCATGGCTTTTTGAAAACAAATGGAAACAAAATGGGATCTAAATGTTTTCATACAAAATGTTTGCTGCTGTACAGTTTCAGTGTAAAAGTCAGATGAGACCACACAGATGAGCACAAAACAAACAAGAAAGAGCTACAATCATGGAATCACAGAACCACAGAATGGTTTGGATTGGTAGGGACCTTGAAATCATCTAGTTCCAACCCTCTCCCATGGGCAGGGATACCTTCCAGGTGGACCAACCCCTGAAAGAGTGTGCTGGAGGCAGGTATAAAAATACACAGTCAAAAGCTCAATGACAAGATCTTCCCTGACATATTGGACTTCATGGCTAGAGATGAGCTGGTGGAAAGTATGGAGTTACTTGATTTTGTTACACATAAGACAAAATGTTTTCCCACTGGTGGCAAGAGTGTGATTATCTCCCAGGCACTGAAGGAGTGGGGCTCTGCCGTTCTCTTGAGATTGATAGAGGGGGGAATGATGGGGCAACACACAACACACTGCTAATCACTCTTCAGGGTATCTCCTACTGCACACAGAGCAGAATACTTGAGTCATGCTTCAAAACCCCACCTGCCCTGAGGCTAGCAGAAGTTTTTGATCTCTCTTCCCATTTTGAAGTTGTTCATTACCTGAGTGAAATGAAAAAAGTCAGTGGTTCACCAAAGAAATAGGCGATTGCTTTGCTTTTAGGCAATTTGAGGCAAGTTCTTAAAAGACAAACCCTGGGAGGCAAGGTGGAAGAAAATAGTTTCTGCTGTGGAGGAGGCTTATTAAAAATAGGGAACATGTAAAGAAAATTCACTCTCTAAATATCAGCTGTGCATGTCCAAATTGATTTCATGAATCTATCACCTTTTCTCACCTTTCTTTCCCCTCTGATGAGGTCACTTCTAATAAGTTTCCTGCTGTGATCCCAACACTTGGTGAAAAATCTATGGGAAATCCATTCAAGTAGCTGTAGTTTGACATAAAGGCCTTCTATTAATGAAGTGACACCAGAAACATAGCTTTCATCTCCTGCAGGGTCACTGCTATAAGGAAGTACTTATGCTAAAGTCATTCTTTTGTTCAGAAACATGGTCTTGACTGAGGTGCCAGACCCCTGGGAAATTACATTTCTGTGGAGCTCGAACATAATGAGCAACAAGAAAATCCTACGAGCTCAAAAGCCAGGTCGGTACATTCATGCTGCACCAGCACCCCAGGTCAGCAGCATTCAGGCAGCATCCAGTGTGCTCACCTCTGCTGAGATAATTGCTAACCTTGCAGCTCATTCCATGGTGTGGGGAGCTGACCCTGTCTGGACACCAGGTGCTTACCAAAGTCTTACTTTGTGGTGGCTCCTCTCCTCCCTGGGACAGGTGAGAGAAAATATAAGGAAAGGTTTGTGGCTTGGGATAAGCACAGGAGGGATCAACTCACCAAGAGCTGTCACAGGCAGATTTGACTTGGGGAAAATTTATTAACAATCACATTAGAGTAAGATGATGAGAAATAAAAACTAAATCTTAAAGCATCTGCCCCCCTCATCCCTCCCTTCTTCCCAGGCTCGTGTTCACTCACTTTTACCATGTATATTAAGTTCCTTGCTGCTGCCACTGGCTAAGAGATCAAATTAGAGTGCTGCCTGCATCCCAGTTCCCCACCTAAAAAATATGTATCTCACCACTCAACTTACACCAGCAGTACGATGTGTCTCAGTGATTTTACACTTGCAGAAATCATGTAGCAGCACACTGATGTCAAAGCTGAAGCACTGGTGCCACCCACATTCCTCTGCTGTGTTTCACCCCAGCTCCCCACTATTCCAGTCCTAAGTGCTGAATCACAACCCCGGGCAGTGCCTCTGGGGAAACCAGAGAGACCTCAGCTGAAAGCAAGAGGAGATGGCTCTTCATTGAAATTTATCTGCAGTGTCAATTGCCATGTTTTGCGTAGTGTTGATGCATTTATTCATGAGGAAAGCTTTCACTGCTTGGTGGGCATTCTTGAGCTTTATTGAAAATAAGTTGGTTGAAATTTGCTAAATACATTAAAAAACCAACATTTGGCTCAAAGTACTAGAGACCACCAGAAGATGTCTGTCAACCATAGACCATGAGGAAGACACCATACCTGCTTGTTAATGGATGCCAAAGGGGATAAGTGGGAGGTGGCTTCTGTACAAGGACATCTATGGGGGCAGGCATGTCCTTGCTCTGACCAAGCATGACCATTCCTATGCTTTTTACTGTTCCTAACCATGTGAAACTTGTATTAAGAGGGGCCTGCCTAGCTAAAGAAAAGTCTCTGTCAATCTGCTTTTAGAGGTTATGCTTTTACAAGGTCAACAATTTCTTCTTGCTGCGCTTGTTAGAGAGCACGTGCAAATGTGAGGCAAGTTACAGGATCATTTCTAACAAGGAAAGGCTAGAAAAACTAAACCATTTTTTCTCCCCCAAACTTCAAAATGTGAAAAGGGAAAAACATGTTATCTGTCCTAATTTGTCATGTTTTTGTTTCTTGCTCCCACTATTATATTTTCCTAACTAAAAAAATAAAAAAAGTAATAATGCTTAAAGGGACAGAAAGGGAGGAGTAAGGATTTCCTATCCTTACTCATGGTCTTGCATGGTGTTATACTTGCCATTGCTTTGCACAGTTTTGTGTGGCCATCCTGGCCACTCAGTTTTACCCAGGCAGGAAGTGGTACTCTATTCAAGTGAATTTTGTGTGCTGCATTCAGGTGGGCTTCGAGTTGTTAAAGCCTGTGTAGCAAGCAACAGAAACATTTGCATTTTGTGCTTGGAGCAGTTTAACAGGAGACACAAAAAAGATGACTCAGTACTGCTGATATTCATCTTCATTGTATTGATCTCACATTTTAATGATAGAGGAAACATGTCCACTGGGTGCTAGTTCATTTTCAGCTAATCCTAATGGGAAAGGTTGGAGAGAAAAATGATTTTTAAATGCTTAATCTCTTTAGCAATTAGGTGATTTGGGCTTTTAAATAGTATAAAAGACTGTAATTTACAATTTAAATAGCATAGTTTGTGGTTGCCCTGAGTCAGGAAAATGAGTTCCGTGAAAGATTTAATAGAAGTTGTCAGATGATGGGAAACTTAGTATCTGTATGATTAAAGTGCTCCAAAGTTTGCATTTTGGCAACTTTATTGTACAAACACCACTAACTACAGAATCAGGCTGGAGATGGATCGTGAAAACACTTGTAGAGCTGGAATGCTGTGCCAAAAAATATGTGCATCTAGGGAAAGGAAAAAAAAGCTGTCTGATTTCTTGCCATTATTTAATGATAGAGAAGCAAGCAGCTGGGCAAGAAGATAAAATAGGAGAACACTCTTCCTGCAGGACTTTATACAGAATATTCTGTTATCTCCAACCCTAAACAGAGAAGTTTTGGGCTCATCCCAGAACTCTGAGGAGAACAATTTTTTGCCTTCCTCCTTATTTTCTGTCTCCACTTTCAGGAGCTCAATGGTCTCTCCAGATTGGGAGATTCCAATTGGCTCTGCAGTCCCAGTGATGGGAAGAAAAACAGCAACACTCCTCTGTGTCTGTGTCAACAGGGGAATGGTTACTCCACAGGCACACATTGATAATGCTGGGAGCTGCTCTGTGGCATACAGGATAAATGCAGAGAACAATGGCAACGTTTCTTTCAGGGCAGTTGATTTCTCAACAGAAAATATGACAATGCTATGACTGCTGAGTATTTGGTAACGCAGTTTTTGATGAACTGCCGAAAATTCCGCACGCTTTCATGTTCTGTCGAAAATGTTTGGTGACAAAAATTATATATAAGGTAAAGAGATGTATTTTGGCTGCTTTTCCCCTCCCCTTCTTGCTTGCTGAGGAGGTAGTTTTCCACAAAAATAGAAGTTTTGCTTTGTGGTCCTGGATGTTTCTACAAGTAAATGGTGAAGTAGGGAGGCTAAGGTCCTTGAGGAGAATAAATCAAATTCAGGGTGCTGGGATCTGTATGAAGCAGTGCTTTGCAAGGATCTGAGTGACCTGACATTGTTATTGTGGCAAGACAGATGAGCTTGGAAATGTGAACTCAGAAGGAATATATCAGCTGAAGATCAGGTCTGCTGAGGCTTAACAGTATGGAATAAGGTCTGCCTGTGACTTGGAGACATGAATGTTTAGTTTGCTACTCTGCCTGCTTTTGTAACAAAGCCAAGATACAAGTACTTTTACAACAATTTATGTTGTGATATGTGAATGAAAGACTTAAATAAGTTTTGAAACATAGTTAAATGAGGCTACAGTATTTTTGTTTAAATGGGAGGGGGTTTGTACTGATTAAGAAGGCTAGCCAGTGTGAATCTCTTTGCTGTGCAGCCACTTTCCCATGGCATTTGGAAGTTTTCTGCACCAAGAACTGTGTGGCACATGAGGAGATGATGCATCCTTCCAGTCCTGCGGAATCTGAGGTGGCATGTGGTATTTCCATGTGCTCCAGCTGAAAGAGGGAGCAATGACTCTGCTGTGTCTCAGGCAGGCCTGGTGGAACAGGGTTAACATGACTGGTGTGTATTTGGCTCAGCAAAAGGGAGTGCAACTTCTTCAGGCAGCAAGGTAAAACAAATCATTTCAATTGAGAAACTGTTCAATAAATATGAAACAGCTTTTTTTTCCTGAAGTCTTTTATTCTGGAGGAAAAAAAGTGCTAATTCTTTCTTGTAAGCACTTCTGTTTTCTCTTACACAGAAGAAAAAAAAGATTGAATTACAAGAATTTCCCATTCAATAGAAACGTTGATTTCTGCCTGCCACACAAGGTTTTGATTTCCCTTGCCACACAAGGCAGAAGATTATTCTTGAAACTGGTAATAAAGGACCAGAAATGGACCACTCAGTTACAGAGAAGAGTGAGACAATTGTGTCAATATTGCCATTTAAACATGGATGGTGTCAAAGAGAAGGTTTTTTTCAGAGGTCTGCTCCTGCAGTTCTTGGTTAGTCACTAATGCTGAAATGTATTCCTGCCTCTGCTGTGCTGGGCATGTCTGAAAACTTCCAGCTTTTCATACATGCAGTTAAAAGTGAACTAAAGCTATCAGAAATGCTGCTTAGAGCCATGGGTGCTGAGAGCTTTTCAGAAGCCTGGACTGAAAAGGTCCAAAAAACTTAGCCTTGACTTGGGAAAGCAGTGATCAGTGGAGGGAATAAATCGAGGTAGGGGTAAGATAATAGCGAACAGAACGAGTCATACGTGGCAAAGAGTAATTCACTGCCTTAATGCTTCCTTTGTCAATGGATGTGTTTTATAGGGCTGGGAGCAGGGCTGAGATCTAGAGAAGGCCAGCTCTTAGATCTAGAGCTGTTCCCTCTGCATATTGGAAGAGAGGAAGGATAGTGTGGATAAGAAGCTGATGGGTATGAATATCTTTTAAAGCAAAGAATTCAGGAAAAGGCAGAAGTGAATTTTGCCCTGATCTGAAGTGGGTTGGACACAGAGTGGGGAGTATAGCCAGAGGAAAGTTTGATGCTTCTCCAAGTCCAAGGGTACCCCATATAGATTTGGTAGAGACTCAATACCCTCTCTGGTGCTGAGTTTGATAGCCGTGGATATTGTGGTGGCCTAGGAAATGAGCTTTGTACATTTTCTGGGAGACTTGTCAGCTCCTTTACTGTCATGGCCTATCTTCAGTGCCTGGGCATCCTAGCTCATTGACTGAGTACAAGGCAGAGAGATGGAGACTGCAGCCAAGGTTTACTTGTTGTCTGCAGTGATGTATTGACTTCCTTGCAGGATATTTCAGTGTTTTTCCCTCCCTAGTGCAAATATGAACTCTGAAAGTTGTATGAACATACACCTCTTTTATCTTAGCGTTTGTGCAGCAGTTTCTCCATAGATAAATCAGAGTCTTCTGTTGCTCAGATATCTTAAAGGGTAATATCTTAACACTTCAAGGTAATAACATTCTCCTGCTATAATTTCTCTAGCCCATTAGTTTGAAGAGTGATTTACACTTGGAGGAACTAGGAGAGTTGTCCAGCCCATTCAGGATGCTGTGGCTAAAGTAGTATATCTGTAATGCAGCTCTCTATGGTGGTTTCTCATCAGCTCTGAATGAGGTTAAGGTCAAGCCAGGAGAGGTTCAGGACTTGCTTTGAGATCCTACTTTATATTGGTGATATTCCTGCTTAAAAATACTCAACAAAAACAATTACTGTTTTAAGTTATCTTGCATAAATAAATGACAGAATGTGCAACAGTAGTGGCAGTATTGCAGATGTACCAGATATACTCAGGTGTTTATTTAGTCCAGACACCCATTCTGAGCAGGGCTAGCAGCACGTTCAGACCAGGTTGCTCAGGACTTTTTTCCAGCACATGAGCAGATTCCTGCTCTGAGCAAGCTGCTTCAGTGCTCTATTATATCTCAAATGAAATCAGAAAATAGCCAAAAGGCAAAATCAATTTCTTGTTTGCCAATTTTGTTGTTTTGTGGTTATGTATTTGTTTATTTATGTAAACCAGCCCCTCTCCCTATTTTTTTTGTATGTTTTTGTGACTTGAAGGGTGTCAAATCCCCTTATCTAACTTATTTTATTCACATTTTTTAAACTGAACAGCAGTGGAGGGGGAAAAAAACCATAGGGAGGAAATTTCAGTTTCTTTCTTTTAAGTCCTTTTCTATCTGTGCAGAGGATAGAGCAGGACTGGAGATCACCTGCTGTTTCTGACATAATCCTTTGGGATTTGAAGATGTGAGAGTAGAGTCTATTTCTGATCTTTGTTGCTTTCAACAGCAAAGGCAGCTCTTGGAACTGAAGGACTGAGGCTCAATCCTTGATTGTATTGAAAAAGATGCAGTTTACTGTCTCATATCAAACCTATTCCTAACAGAAACTACAGCCCAGCCAGGTTGCTGCTGAGGGTGTAGGCAAGTGTGTCTCCAGGAAACAATCGTGTTTTGGTAGAGTGTATGGTAGCAAAAAATGGACTTCTCAATTGTGCTAGATTCCTTCCTCTGAACCAAAATGTTACTGCCTGGACTACCACAGACCTGTGCTCAGCCATACCCACCTTCCACTGAATGGGTATTTAAAATCTGCCTGTGTGTGGGACAGCTTTTGTGCTGCTGCTGGCAAGTGAGGTGTCAGGAGGGAAGGTCATTGGAAGGAATTTAGCCAGGCTCCCAGAGCTGAGCTGCCATAGACTATGCTAACAAAAATAAGGAAGAAATTAAAATCCAGCAGTTGCATGCCAGCTTCTTGCACAGAAGGAGATGCACTGGTGGGCAAACCAGTATTTGCCAAGTGGGATAAAAGACACTGACTGGCAGAGATAAATGTTACTTGATGGCTTGAGGCACAAGCAAGCAGAATAAATCCAAACCCTTGCTTATTCATCAGAATGAGACAACATTTAAAATTAATTTGGAAATTATTTTGTAGCTGGCATTTTCCAGTGATAGGTCTCTTTAAACTTAATGATAATGCCTGCAATTTTTTCCACACAACGAGAACAACTTTGCCTTTAGCTCTGCTCTTTCGGCAAGATCTATGTGAAGCCTGGTGATGATGGGCACACTATTAATTTCAGTCATCAGCCCAAGTGTGGCAGCAGTAATCAAAAAGGGGTGCTTAGGGTAAGGAGGCTAACAAGGCAGTAAGAGCAAATATTGGCAAGTATTAGCAAATATTTGTAAGTACCACTGCTGTCATACAGTGCAATGTGAGTTCCAGCAGGAAGTTTCAAATCCCAAAGGATTACATCAGAGAAAGTTTAGAGCTGTGCTGGAACAAATCATAAAACTGTAATGGAAATTTTGGGTCCCCAGCTGTTCAGGGAACAGCTTGAACCTTCTGATAAGCTGAATTAAAGTGGGATTGGGGTGCCTGACAGATTCCTTGAAAAATCCCATCCTAAGAAGTTTCTTTCTGCTTTGCATCAATTCTGCAGGTAGTCTTGGGTGTGTTCTTCCTCTGCTCTCACCAGTAGGAGCTTTGTCACATGCTCTGAATATGTCTCTGCTTTCATTCTGCCAGCTTTGTCAGGTTTGCTTTATATTCTGCAAATGCTGAATTGATTCATTTGGCAGATTTATGGATTTGCCTCACACCAGTTGTGATTTAATATGGAAAATAAAGAAATGGATTTCAAGTACCACATGTTCAAGTATCTTTGCCAGTAAAAGAGTATATGGAGGGACAGAGCAAATCTCAACTCATATCCATTTTTAATTGTCTATCTGCTTAATCTCAGTGGAGGTCAAAAGTTTTTTTGATTCATCCCAAAGAGACAATCAAAGTTCACAGACTTGACTTAGTATAGTATTGATTTAGTTTACTGGATTCAGAGATACTCCTGGAAACTACAGTCAGATCCTCTCATGTATTTTGCACCCAATATTGAATAACATCATTGCTACATTAAAAAACATTCTTAAGAACATGGGTTTGCCAGAAATGTTCTAAGGAGTTATAGGGATGTTATTTCACTTTTATAGTAGAAAAATGCAGAGTTAAGTTCCAATTTTTCACTTTTGGTGTGGAAATAGTGAGGTGTTGTGCATTTCTCTCCTGTGTCCCCTGTACAATTGTGGATGTACAAGAAAAGAGAAGACTTGTCCAGGATTTGGAAAAGATCCCTGTAGTGAAACAGACTGGTTTCACAACAGCTTTCAGAGTTTCAAAAAAAGTTTGAGAATTTGTGCTTGTTTTGAAAACTAGAAACTTCTGAATGTTTTCATGATACTACATTGCATCAATAGCTGTGCCTTCAACTTACAGGTCTTTCTAATAAGAAGAGAAAAGGTGACCCTGGATCTGAGAGGTCTTTCTTTGTCAAAACTAAAAAAAAAATTGTGGAGGCATCTGGAATATTATGTGTATTTTGAAAAGAGTTCCTGGAAAAATATTTGTCTTAGCAAGAAGTATTCCAACCAGCTCTGCATTATATCTAAGAGCAGATCTAGAAATTATTTCAGAAAAGATGTGATGTGTGTATCTTGCCCAGGTGTTGGTGTACTAACAGAAACCATGCAGATAATAAAATACACAAATTTGCTCTTGCAAATAACATTTCTGAGTTGCATCTGCAATCCTAATTTCATATGTTTGTTGAAAAGGATGATGACTATGGAATATTTACATAGTGAGCTATGCTAATTGTCTCTCCTCAGATGTTCTAAGGTCAAATTTGGAGGTTGCAACTTAGACACTAACATCAAAATGCAGAACACATAATATTTCATTACTGGGAGCTTCCTTGGTTCATCTAAACTAGGGTAAAATAACTACTTTAATTTGCTGGTGCAGTAAGCCTGTTTTGCACTGGCATAAACTAGAGTGTCAAATATGAAACAGTAAAGTGAGGATTAGAGATCTCTATTTCTACATGGAAAGTATACACTGTAGCAAAAAAATACTATGGTTGAATGTGGGGGTGACAGTAAGAGACTGTTCTCACACCAGGTTTTAATCAGGGGAGCATCAAGCCTGAGAAACTCCACTGAATTTTTCAGTTTTGCTGTATTTCAGCAGAATTTCATTAGCCATGGCTTGTATTTGTAACATATAATCCTGCTGTAGTTACACCTGCAGTGCTAAAGGGGCTATCATGAAGGGGATATTTACAGTACATATGAACATTTAAAAGTCCTTTGAATGAAGAGGTGCGATGGAAATTCTCACTTGCTATTATAGGTTCCTATCTGTAGAGGTTATGAAATATTTTCTTCTGCTTCTCCAAATCCCTTCCTGTATTTTTTCCATGTGATTTTGGAAAATTCGTTGCTCTTCTGAACCTACCATCTGTCAGGTGGAATCGTCCTGTTTTTGCAGAAAAGGAATGCAAATTGTTGGGAGTGCTTGAGAACTGTTTAAACATCATTGCTTATAGACAAAAGGAGTGCAGCTTTCTTTGGCCTCTGACGTTTGGACTCCTTTATGGATTATGTGAACCTAAAGTATCTGCTGACACCCAGTAAGGGATTGCTCTGAGAAAAGCTCCAAGGGATCTCCCTGAAATCGAAAGGAGGGATGCAGCATTTACGTGGTTATCAGGGAAACATCTGCTGCATATAGCAATAACAAATTTTTGACACCTCCACTGGCTTCAATTTTAATACCATGCTGCAGGGGCAAAAATGCCTGGAGAGAATTTGCTCTTTTGCTTAAATTTTCCACTTTTTTCCCACTTTTCCCATTTCTCTGCACTGATTGCCATGGGGACCAAGTTTGTCAGCTGGGCTCCTTCCAGAACATAGGATATGAGATGCTTCAATCTTAGTCTTTGCTCTGGCATGGTTACTGAAGAGCATTGGATCCAATGCATATGACCCTGCTGTTGCTCTGTTTCCTTCTCCTTCTGGCTTCATCTAAGAGCCCTGAACATGTCACCAAGTCCCACCCCAGCTCCTGCACCTTTTTTGTTCATCAGGCATGCAGCAAAGAAGGCTACTGTAATTTTTTTCTCCTGGAGAATATACACAGGGCTCTAGAAAACAGTCATCAGGCACAGAGTCTGGGGAGAAAGCTGTGAGAGGAAATTCTGACTAGCAAGACTGCTGCAGAGAAGGGGCTACTCAGAAAAAGATGGTCTGGGCAGAGAATAATGAGGAAGAGGTGAATCTGGGTGTGTGGTGAGTGGCTGTTGTAGAAAAAGGATAACAGGGAAGAGATGTGCTGAACAAGTAGATAAAATTGTCTGAGACACCTCCTCTTCACTGGATGGGAAATGTGGTTATGACAAAGAACCTGTAAGGGAACCAGCTAATACAATGCAGAAATGTGGAAGAAAGCACTTAATTGTCCCCAAGTGCCTTCTTGAATCAAGGTCCCACTGCTGCTAAATTGTAAGACAACTGGATTTATCACTATTTACTATTAATCAATTTCTCTTTACTATGAATCTATCTCTATTTACTGTCTCTATTTACTAAATCTATTTTTTGTTTGTCTGCCACCTTTCCCTCACTCAAAGAAATGTATAAAGAATAAGCCTAGACTTAAGCAGAACCACAGAGATATTATTTGAGAAAGTCACGATCCAAGTCATTAGTTTCTTGCACAGCTTTGTGGTTGAAGGCCTCTCCTAAAACCATCTTATGAATCTGTTCACCTTCCCAGAATTTTGGTTTTGCTTGCACAGTAAAGTAAATTAGTTTGTTAAACGAAGTGGTCATAAATAGAAGCTAAATTCGAACTGATCTGGGATGATATTCTCTGTGGGCCTGGCCTCCTGAGGCAGTGTGCAGCGAAGAAACCTGCCATGTTTCAGATGCACTGCGGCAGATTCATGCTCCGCATGACAAAGCCCTGCTGTCAGCCACAGCTCCAGCCTGCTGCGTGCCAGGTTAATGGAGCTAATCAGGGTGCGGGGGAGAAGGAGTGGGTGGGTGGATGGGTTGCCTAACAACGAAAGGTAAGGAACAAAGAGAAGATTTCTTAGTTTGTTTGTTTGTTTGGAGAGATTCTCATCATTGATCATCAATCTCTGTTTCCTTAAAATCAGGGATAAAACTTCCAGGATTGCCTGCCCTTCTGAGTTTTAGTATGCAGCCCACCTGCACACAGCCCTTTCTTCTGCAGGAGCTGGCTGTACAGTCTGTCTTGATTAGATGCTGTAGCTTTGGTATTCTTTCAAATTCTTCTGATACCCATCTTGTCAAATCTGTCAATTCTTTCTTAAAATACTGACAAAATACGAAAGACAAGGTGATGTGCTAGCCTGGTATTTAAAGCTTTCTTTGTTTTGATTTGCTATTACATCTTATTTTTCTCCCTATGAGAACACAAAAGAGAAAGAATAGATACCAGATCAACAATCAAATTATAAGGCTTGCTTTTCAGCAGTCCATGCTGTCATGATTCACTGTAATCAACTGCCGGTGCTCCGGTGCAGGGAAGGAATTGAGATAACTTGATAAAGTACCTCTGCTGTATTCAGGCGTCATCTGGCCCAAGCTTTTGCTTTGTTAATACTTCAGGTTGCACTAGGAAGTAAAAGAGATCATTTGGGGATGAATTCTCATGGCTTCAGTTTTGTCATAGTACTGTAGTGGCTAAAAATGTGTAATCTTTTTTAGTACGGTTGTTCCATTGAGAGGCTTCAAGTTAAGGATTTGTTATTTTTCACTCTTCTTGGGAATAATGTATAATTTATCTGACTTTGGGCAAGCATAATCAGCAAAGGAATAATATTAAAGAGCAGAAGTATGGTTTTCCATGTTATTGTTGATTGTGTGAATTTGTAGAGGAGCCTTGGGTGAGGTCAAACCATGCACACAGTGTTTGTCCCGATCATGTGTTGTGGTGGTGGGAGTGAAATACAGATGTAAAGACTGAATGAGAAAGCTGCAGTGGCTGTGGGTGGCTGAGTGGCCAGGACTGGTTATATATTTGTACATGAAAAATGCCTTCTTGGGCCTGAACTCTTGCACAAGGGGAAGCAGCAGCAAAACAGAGATAGGACAGTGAAACACCAGTAAAATGGTGATAGGACTTGGTCTCAGCAGTTGTGTTAATATAAGGACCCAGTCCTGATGAATCCATATAAACTCCTTTGTTTCTGGACTCTACACCTCTTTAGATGGCTGAGAGTTTGTGTCACCTCCTTTCTAGATTTTGTGTTTTATGGAGAGGGAAATGAGGGGCCTTACCTGGCTTCTCTTCACCTGAATGGTGCGGCTGCATCCAAAACTTCCCTTCTTTTTGTCATCCCTCCCGAAGTGTGGGTGTATGCAGGGATGAACTAACAGTGAAAAGCTTGTGGTGGCTTGCTCTGTGGCTGGGAAGTGGAAGAGGTTTTACAGCTGGGATGACATTTCTGTGCTTGTGAGAAAGAAGCAGCGTAGCTTTAAGAGCCCATGAGCCCCGATTAAGTGTCTTATTTTTTATATACATCATAAATAAAACTTCAAAGCTTTGAAAGTGAGGAAGGGGGATGAGAGCACATTCTCCCATTCACGAAAAGTGTTTTTGCCTGCCAGAACCATTTAGTAAATCTGCTAAACAGCTTTGTTAAGGTGTTTATCCCACCAAGACAGTTCATAGCTGTGGGCATTCAGGGATATAGAAACGAATTCAGACTATGCCAAGCATACAGGACCGTGTTTCCGAGCCTGACACAATATAGTGGCTCATCTGCATAATCCCTCCATCCTGCTTGAGATGGAGAATGGAAAAGCAGTAGATACTGTATGTCAACCCTGACAGCTTTATTATAACTAGAGAGTCTGTTCTTCTGGTCCTGCTACTTTCTTCTTGCCAGCATTCAGTCTGTAGAGAGAGGGCTGCATTGCCCCCTTTGGGGAGCTGGGAAAACCTGGAAGGGTGGCAAGGATGCAGAGATTTCACTTTATACTCTCTCTCACTGCATCTGAAGATGCTGCAGACTGTAACTTTGCAGATATATTGAAGAGAACATGTGTGGCTGTGTGGGCTGGCCTGTGTAAGGTAGAGTGCACAGTGGGTGAGCAGAGGAAGGCAGGGGCAGGTTTCCAAACCTGCCAGCTCGTATTTAGGCATGCCCATAAAGTGGCTAGATTTTTCAATAGGCTACTGCTCTCAGCAGGAGTTGCTGGGTGCTGAGGCCTTCTAAAAATTTGGCTTCTTGACAGTACGATGCATCACTTAATTGGAAAGATTTCTTTCGGCACCCTGTG
The DNA here is from genome assembly GCF_000277835.1 of Geospiza fortis. Taxonomy (NCBI): domain Eukaryota; kingdom Metazoa; phylum Chordata; class Aves; order Passeriformes; family Thraupidae; genus Geospiza; species Geospiza fortis. The sequence goes on from NW_005054304.1 coordinate 11,587,698, forward strand.
AATAATCCATTCTGTTTGAGTGTAAATAATATCTCTAATATTTCCTTTTTGGCTTTTGTGGAGTATCATGGGGTTTTTTTCCCTCAAAAAAGCAAAGAGAGACTCTCTCTATTTATTGAAGTTGGGTGAATAATTTTCAATGAATAATTTATTCAGGGAATCAAATCTGTTTCTGCTTGCAAAAATCTCCCCTCTTCAATTACTTACTCAAATGCATGTGACAAAATTTTGGGCTTTCTCTTCAACCCCTCACATCCCCCATGCATCCCTTCTCATGGGCTTGGGACAAGTCCAGTTTAGGACCTTGTTGCTCAAACATGTTGAGTTGGCAGCAGCTTCTTGAACAGGTAATCATGTGCAGCTGTTATGCAGGTATTTAAAATGGTGTTGGTTCTAATAAGCATTTGGGGCAATATGAATCAATTGTTCATGCTTTCCAGAAAGTACCAAGTAACAAAGAGTGCTCCTCTGTTGTGCAATCATGTTGTGTCCACTGGGCAGAATTTTTATACAATCCCGCTGAGAGTTGCTCAGCGCCTGAATGCAGCCAGTAGATCCAGCAGATGGCTCATTTGTTTTGGAGGCATTTGTCCTGGTGCTGTAGTTGCACATCCAAATCAAGGCTTGCAGGTACTCATATCCACACTACTCCCATCTTGCTGCATGTCCTTATCCCCAGTTTCTTTGGTTTGGTATGTGGTTCTTCTACGTAGACTGTAAAGGTTTCACAGCAGGGGCTCCCCCTTACCCTGTAAATCTGCAGGAGGCAGAGCAATGAGATGGAGTGACTTCTGAGTCCTGCTTCTTGATGGCCTGACAGCAGATGCAGTCCTGTGGACTTCAGGTGCAGGATCAGTCTTAACAGTATTTCCAACTCCTTTAATTCCACTGAGCTACTTAGGGAATAAGGTGCAAGACGTCTAGGAGCAGAATTATTCGAAAGGTTGAAGCGAGATACTTTGTAGAGATAATCCACACCTCCTACTGTAGCTGGCAAAAGGGATATCTCCATCAGAGGCTGACACGAAACTGGCAGACTCACTGAGTGTTCTGGGGCACCCTCCAGCAGCTTGATCAGTTGAATAATTTTGGCACCTAACTTAAGAGCAAAAAATGAGATGGTGTGAGCACGTGTGTTCAATGTAGTCTCAAGAAAAGTGATTGGAAGTCCAAACCAAATTTCTTTCCCAGTCAGTATATTCCTGTGGTATGATGGCTTTTAAGAGCCAATTGAGTTATGGCTGGGCAAAGACTGAGCTATCTGATACTGATATACAGGTCCTGTCTGAATTTGTATGTGATCAGTGCAGCACTGTCCCAGATTTCAGGGCACCTCTGCAGTGAATGTTGGCACCGTGTCTCTAGCACAGATGAAAATCAAATTAGTCGGAGTGTAAAGGCTCCATGGACACCTGGAGAATATCTTAAATTTGTCTAAATTTTTAAACAAAATCTAAACCTTACAGAAGTTATGTCAAGGTTAATTTGCTTTAGTGTTCTTTTGTCTGCTTGAACCAGTTGCCTGTTCTCATTCATCTTGTCCATCTGTCTTACTGCTAGCAGGAGACAGAGCGCTTTTGAGGATCACTCTCCTCCAGGGGCCATTCCAGGGACTGCAGGAACTGAGAAAGACTCTTAATCTGCATTTACTGCAGCACCCCTGGACCTGCAACATTTTTCTTTAATAGACAAATCTTTGTCAGAGAAACCAAGCAATGAACTTTATGCAAGCATCTTCCATAAATTACTGCTAACTAAATCAATAGCAAGCCTCGCCTGCTACTCTCAGTTTATTTCCTTCTCTCTCTGCATGAGCAAATGCCAACACACCTGCTAACTGCACAAATAGCACAGAGCAGTGCAGGGTGTCCCTAGGATGAAAGCCACAAGCAGCTTGGGCAGTGTGGCAGTCAGTGAGACCAGCCTTGTAGTGAGACGAGAGCATGCAAAGGGCATTCTGGAAGATGCTGGGCCAGATGAGATGTCTCACCATGGCTGACATACCCATATTTCCCCTTTCAAATTGTTATGAAGGATTTAACTTGAACAAAGTACTGCTGTATACACAAGGTGAGGGAATAAATTGCTCTAAGTAAGGCATCCAACGTTGCTCTTGAAATGTCCTCTTGAATTTTGGATTGCGACTGGCAGGTATCAATGTCCATCATGTGCTTTGCCTGTTAGCAGAAGTCCTGGGGAGGCTGAAGCAGCTTGGCTTGTGTCTGCCCAAATGACTCTGCCCATCCTCTTAGCCAGACCAGGCTCCATGCCTGTGCACTGAGGCTGTTAATCCTTCCCTAAATACCAGCAGAAGGATGAGTTAGAGGCTTCTCTAACATGAAAAGTGTTTTGATTCAGAAGTATTGAAGCCCCTGCAAGAGAGGAATATTGTTGGTTTAAAATCATCATATTTCACAGAAGATAATTTATGACATGTTATGCCTTTGGGGAAAAAGCTGAAAAGGAAAGGAATTCTCCCTAATTCCTGAGGGAGGAAGATAATATCTGAAAATTGAAATTAGTCTTAGGTTAGGGAAGATGTATTGTAAAACATGAAAGCATATTCTTATGAAATAATTTTGTAGGATTTTTTGAATTTTTTTTTCCATATCACTCCCTTGCATATTTTCCTGTATAGGGGATTGCTAGTGTTTATAAAATGTTGAAATCTAATTGCTTGTTATGTCTTTCCAAGCTGTTTCAAGTAATTCATAGAGCGAAAGGTGCCTTTCTAAACATTGCATATGCAGGAAGGTAACAACAGCTAGTCAGATATACCAAAGCCAACCCAGTAAACTTAAAAATCATGGCAGAATCTTGATTCTAATCAGATAAAATGCTGCTTGGATCTCCCCATAAACGAAGCCCCAAGGGTGCAAACTACATTTTTATGAGATGGTTCCCCAAACACCATTTTTGTAACTGCATATAATCTAAATGTGCATTTCCATAGACTTTATGCAGCAATTTGTGAAAGGCTTATTGTATCACATGGATACAATACTAAAAACAACATTTTAGTTAGGAAGTACTCACTGGGCAGCAAAAGAGAAGGGGCCTGTGGGAAATCCTATTTATTTGCATTTGGTGTTTGCATTTCTTGGTGTAAATGTTAAATACATGCCTCCTGTTTCAGATTGCACGAGCCCCTCATTGGGGTTTTCCAGCTCCTTCTGTAGTCAGACAGAATACAAAAAGAGCAGAGGCAATGCTCTGGCTGTTGTAATAGCTAAATCAATTTTTGTTGTCCTTTTTACACACACATTACATAGGTGCATAAAATTAGGTGCCAGGTTCTCTGGCAGCAGTATTTAGTGATAGGTAGTTGTGGAGCTTTGGGGGCTATCAGGTATGAGGAAGTTGTCCATGGAAAAAGCTATTGAACAAAATGAACCAACAGCAGGAAACATTCTTGCTGCCCCAGGCAAGAAAATGGCTAGAAGTTGAAAGAGACTCCATTTATATTTTTTGTTTTAAGTTAAAATCATGGGGGAACTGCTGTATGGAGCAGCCCAGGATTGTGAGTAATTTAGTTAAAGCCCCAAACCCATGCTGCATGAATTAATAACCTTGACCAGCAGAGCACTGGGCTGAATGTTGTGTTGGTACCTGAACCAGCAGAAGGTGAACACAGGTTATTGCCTCTCTGGTCTGGGATACACACCTGATATGGGCTTTAAAAGAAAGCCAGTGCTTCATTTAAAACAACAAGATTCTTCACTCTGGTGTGGAAATGAAAGGAGAATGATGACAAGATTTATAAGGCATCAAATTTTTGGCTAACTTTCATAAATTGTCTCATGGGCACTCTGGATGTGCCCGCACTAGACAGAATTTTAAAAAGGTATTTCCAATATTTTTGAGAGCAAAAGACTCAAAGAAATCTTCCCCTCATCTCACAATTAATTTAAATATAATCAGCAAAAAGTCTAAGCCAAAAAATAATTAAGCAAAAGGAGATGAAAATCTCTTGCAGAATTGGTTCTGCCAGAAATATATTTGTTGTAATATCCCACTAGTGGCCAGTAAAGGAAATGGAAAGCAAAAATCATGCCAACATTACATATTCTTGGCTCTGCCTACTCTGTTCTCAGTGCCCACAAGCATGAAGGCCTGACACAACACCATTTTTAACATTAAACTAACCGTTGTCACGTGGAAGTGGAAGATGAGCTAGATCTAAGATATATATATAGCCCTTCTGCTACAGAACGTTGAATTCTAATTATCAAACTTGTAGGGCAGGCAGTAAGAAGACTCTGCTGCTTATAAAAGCAATGACCCTTAGTGTCTTTCTAGTGGTTTAGGTGCCTAGTTGTCCCAAATAAGAACAAATAAAATAGGGATCAAGCCCTCTGTGTTACAGTGCTACAGATGCAAAGCTCGCCTGATATTTAAGGTGAAAACCAACACATGATTTTTGGCTTGCCAAGGGCTGGGAAAGGCACAACAAACAGGGTATTCTGGATAGGTCTGAGATTGGTACAGGACCTGGCACCTTCTCCTGCCATGGCCCATCTGGTATGAGAAGCAAAGCCTCTGCAGTGGGAACTCTGGGGTAGTGGTAGCTGAGGTGAGTGGTCTTGCTCACCTGTGGGTGAGTCAGGATTTCCTGCAGTAATATCCAGGAGTGAAGTTTGTTTACTCACTGCACCATCAGAGCTCTGAATGAGCTATTACAGTCTATAAGGCAAATATGTATTTATTTAGACAATTTTTTAAAAATTGATTTTTGATCCAGTACGTGGTAAAAGCTCCTAAGGAACCAGCTATGTAAATCCTTCTTTAGCTGCATAAATACTCTTTTTATTCTCTCTGTAGTTAACTTTCATGTGATGGCACAAAGGATGAATGATGATTAGCTGGAATCAGTGCTTGGGAAAGAGGGATAACAGGGAAATGGATTCTCTGTCATATATTTTCTTATGAGGCTTTGATAATTAAACTCTTTACAAGCAGGATAATAACCAGTAGCCTTTCCTTGTTATGGTATTTATTCCTGGCTCTGCCATTCAGGTTGGCCCAGTCATATCACCTCCAATTTCTTCACCTGTACACCAGGAATAAAAGTATTGACCTCTTAATAATATCTCTCAGAGATGGAAAGAGAGGAGATGCTCTGTAAGATCTGCATAATTATTGTTAACTTCAAGCTATGAGCAGCTCTCTTGGAGCCTATGGGAATGCCCACATGTGGAGCTAGTTACAGAACAGGGAGCCACTGATGGCTGCAAATCGTGGAAAACTGGCCTTCTGCTGGATCATCAGTCTGCTTCTGGAAAACTGTTTTTGCTTTCCATATGGGCTGGGACTTTCAGCGATGCTTTAACAAGTTATGTGTCTGGGAGTTGGATGCATAAGTCTTTCAAGGTTTTTGAAAGTCCTTGCAAGGAAGCAGGGGGTTGCTGTTGGAATTGCAGTCTAAAATTACAGACAAGCACAGACAAAAAAAAAAAAAAAACCAAGAAAAAAGAAAGAAAGAGGAAATTGTAGAAGGAAGGGGGGAAATCTTTAAGTTATTTTGGAAATGGAAACTTTACTGGAAATGAAAGTGAAAATTGAAAAAACCATGTCAGTAGGAAAGAAAGTCTGGGTTTGCTATTCTAATGTAAGTGTAAACATTTTATATGAAAATGGACACTGCAGGGTGTAGGGGAAATTCAGAAGTACAAAGCACATGGGAATATTCATGTGCTTCGTTTTTTGCTTGGTTGAGTCTGTCTTCAATTCCTGTTTGGATGGACTGAAATACCAAAATAAGTAACCTGATTTTTGACACTGCTTTGAGCAGTCTTCATTAAAGAGAAAACAAGTGACTGTAGCCTCCTACTTTGGAAAAAATCTCAGCCACTTCTTTTTATTGATGCTACTTGTTTTCTTTTAGTTATGTTAGTACCAGAGAATCCTCTCACTTGAGCCGTGATTTCTCTTCCTTCTCTTCCAATTTAAGTGGGTAATATCCATATGCAAATTTGCAAGAAAGGTCTCTTGGCAAATACAGGGGGAAAAAAATCCAACAAAACTTCTTAGCAACAGCTGGGAAGAACATCAAGAAGGAATCTTTCCTTCTCAGCCTTGGAAACGTGTTGGCATTCATATCTCTGCTCAGTGCTCTACTAGAGCTGTGTGCTTATTAGTGCTCATAGAGTGCAGACAAACTCCACTGATTCAATATATATGCTTCTCCCACATTTTTTGTTCATATTTTAATCTAAAAGTCTCCATAGGTGCATGCTGCACTAATCCAAAGCTCAGAAAAGTTAGTCCTTGCTGTCATCTTGCATGTCTTATACTGTCTTCACTCAATGCCCCTAAATCCCTGTGTTACATCCCTCTTATAAAGGCACTGAACTGATCCAGAATGTGTTTGTGCTTAATATTGCAAATACCTGCTACCTCTGTGTGGTCTGGGCAGCGAAGAAATCCTTTGGCCTTTTTTGGGAACTGCTGCAAACAGTGGTTTGCACTTGCAGGCATGTGATACCCTGTTCTTTATTTGCTCTTTACATCAGTGTTTTGCAGGGACATTGAAGGACTCAGCACTAGAACCAGGCTGCAGTGAGGACAACCACGGCAGGACTTTTTCCAGCCTGAAATATGAAATGTGTGTTCCTCTTTTATGCAGAAAACAGGAACATGGAAGATGGCCCATGTAATTACTGGAAATCAGCAATCTGTCTCCTGTCATTCAATTTAACCCATGTAAACTTGCCATGTGCAATGGATACAATCCGTGGGTGTGATTTCAGAGAAGGAATGGTCCATCTGGTTTATGCAAATGCTGCTTTAAAGGAGGATGACTGACAGTTTTTTCCAGGCCCAGAGTGCAGCAGGCAGGCTGGAAGCTGGTTACTTACCAGCTTGGATACAAAAGATCTCTGTGTTAAGCATGCTGTCAGAGTAATGGAAGCAGGTATCATTAGCAGAAGCAAGCGAGGAGGCAGTGGGAGCGTTGTGGCTGAGCAGGTGAGCCAGAGCTCAGCTGTTTGCAATGTGAGGTGGCTCACATGGAGGAAGAAAGGCTCACCTCTTCTGGATGGACAGTGGTTTTTGTGGACAGATCTAATTTGTAAAACCTGCAATGGCATTTGAAGATGTGCTTTACAGCAGAAATGATCCAAAGGGGTCACAAAAATGAGGAGTGATCATCAGTACAGCTGCAGCCTCATTTCCTCTCCTGAATATGGTGCTTCTGTTCCGATCTAGCTGTTCCGGAATTACATTTCAAAATAATTAAAAGACAATCACACCTGTTTTTCTTATCCAAAGTTCAAAAACATACTGCTAAGTATGTTGTCTTGCAAATTTGTCTGCTTAATTTGTACCTAGAGATATTTTCTCTTTATTTTTCTTTCCCTCTTTGAGATTTCAGATTACTGATCTGGAGAAAATGGGCAGTTTGCCTTTATATTGTATGAATAGCAGAATAGGATCCTGTCACTGATGAAAGTACTATATTTATGACTCATTATAATCCATTCATTGCTTCACAGACCCAGAGCCCTCCAGGGAGTACCACAAACCCACATAATTTTCCCAAGTGCTCCATTTCACATTTGGATCTTTAGTTCAGCTGACAGATATGAAAAAAGAAGAAAAAGGTGCAGGAAGGCAGGGAGTCCATGCAAGTGTGCATATGCCAATGCTCAGCAGGGATAGCAGGAATTTCAATTCAGAGCATCCCTCTCGTGCTCCTGATCCCCATTCCTTCTGATGCTGTAACAACCTTGAAGAGCGGAGGGGGGAGCTTCAGGAGCTGACAGAGGATTTCATGCCATTAATGGTTGCAGGCCCATTGAAGTAGGCATGTGTTGGTGCCACAAACCTCGTTGGAACAGGCTAACAGAGTGGCTTTATGGATCTTTACGCATTGGGATGCCATCCAGAGGGGCCTGAACAAGCTCAAGAAATGTGCACTTCCTGGGGCTGAACAGGGCCAAGTGCAGGGTGTGGCACCTGGGCTGAGACAGCCCTCGGTCCCCACCTGGCCGGGGCATGAACGGATCAAGAGCTGCCCTGCTGAGAAGGAACTGGGGGTGCTGAGGGATGAAAACCTGGACATGATCCAACAGTACGCACTTCCAGCCCAGTAAGCAAATTATAACCCGGGCTGTACCAAAAGCAGTGTGGTCAGCAGGGTGAGGGAGGGGATTCTGCCCCTTTGCTTTGGTGAGACCCCACTGGGGTGCTGCATCCAGCTCTGGGGTCCCCAACACAAGAATCACATGGACATCTACTGATTGAGTCCAGAGGAGGGCCACATAAATGATCTGAGTGCTGGAGCACCTCTCCTATGAGGGAAGGCTGAAAGGGTTGGGGTTATTCAATCTGGAAAGAGAATGTTCCAGGAAAATCTTATAGCAGCCTTCCAGTACCTACAGGGAGCATACAAGAAAGGTGTCAAACTTCATAAAAAATGATGTAGTGACAGGACAAGGGTAGCAGCTTTAAACTGAAAGAGGGTAGATTCAGGGTAGAAGCAAGAAGAATTTTTTTTACAATGGGGGGGGCACTAGGACATGTTGCCAAAAGAGATGGTGGATGCCCCATCCCTGGAAGTATTCGAGGCCAGGCTGGGTGAGGTTCTGAGCAAACTGAGTTAGTTGAAAATGTTCCTGCTCATTGCAAGGGGATTGCGTTAGATGATCTTTACAGGTCCCTTCCAACCCAAACCATTTTATGATCTTGCTGCAGAAAAGAGCTCAAAGTCCTGTGCAGAAAAGCTGCAGGGCTGCATTTTCACAGTGCTGTCTGTCAGTCCTTGGAATAGCATGAAATTACTGCTTCTTATTCTGCAGTGCCTAAAAAATGGTGTTACCTAATCTGGTGTTACCAAGTAGAGTCCCCGGCTAAGAATGTATAGCTCTCAGATAGGTGCTATCAAAGCTTTATGGAGAGTGTTTTGGGCAAAGGTGACCAAGACCAGGTGCTTTGGTTGTGCCTTGCAGATGGTCTGATTGCCCCTTCAGTGCACAGCTTTCTGAGGGCTGTGCTCAGTCTGTGTGCTGGTGTGGTGTCTGCATTGTGGCGCTGGGACTGAGTAGATCAGCATTAGCTGTCGTGTAGAAGAGGAGGGCTGGCTTTGAGGATCACTTGTGTCTGAAAGTTCTTTTCTGGCTTGGTTTTACAGAGTAAATATCTCTCTCCTTGGCATGGGAAATAGCCCCTGATCCATACTTACCTTGCTCAGGTTCAGAAAGCTCTGCAGTAGTTTGGAGAGGATTTTTTTTATTCTGAAGTTATTCTGTGTGTTGACATGCCTTTTCATTTGTATCACGTGCAGTATTTCCAGAACGGTACATTTCTTGCTGACTGATGCTAGCCCTACTCTGTCAGTAACTCTCCGAAAATGCCTTCATCAGTAACCATCCGAATGCCTTCATCCTTCATAATTGTGGATGTTTGCAGTGGGGAGTGTGGTTGTCTCTGTTAACTCGAGGTGCCTTCACTGGGATTGAAGTGTCACCTCTCTCAGTGAGGCAGACAAGGAGAGCAGAGGTAGCAAGATGCAAGAGGCCAAACTTGAGCCTTTGGGGAGATAAACATAGATTGGGGTAAATGAGTGAGAGGTTCAGATTTTTTACTTCACCATACAAAATCTGGTTTTTGACTTTTCTAACATGATTTCCAGTCCCATTGCCAGGTTTGGTATGAAGTCTGAAGAATCCCTTGCCATTTCTCCTTTGATAAGTTTCACAATTATTGTACCTGCTTCATGATTCCTCTCTTTTTCCCTCAAAACTTTGTTTTTTCTAGCCAAGAGGAGACAGTGAGTCACTTCTGATCACTTTGTAGTACCTTTTAATTTTCTGCTGTTGCTTAATGGAGCACTTCACAGGAATATGCTCCATTTCACTCTTGCACCACTGTGAAATACTGTCACGCTGTGTGTAATGGTTAGGGCAAAGAAGAGGAAAACATCATAATTCTTTCTTTCTCTAGGAAGTTCATTGAAAAGTAGCAGAGATTCTGCATCTGTCAGGAATGAAAGTGGTATGGGGTTCCTGGGGAGTAGAGTGGGTCTGCAGCAGGGATTTGAGTCCTGTTTACCCCAGACTCTCATTGAGGCGGGACTGCCCTTAAACCTGGCAGCTTTTGAGAGAAAAACATCTCTTCTAATGACACTTCAAACTCAGTGGCTCCACAGGTTTCCCTGGAAAGTCACCTGCTGAGACTTTAAAAAAAAAGTCTTTAAATGATTGATTTGATCTGGGAAAGATTTGATTTAGAGAGCTGTTCAGGAATTCAGGACACATGCATTGAGTAAGTATGGATTTAATGGCTTAATTTAAAGCATCCAAGTTTTAAAACGTTAGACTTGAGGTAGTAATGTTTCGTATGAATACTTAGAAGTGCTTGAAATCAATCAGGATCCATCCCTTTGCTCTGCAGGCAGGATGGTGGGTGCTGGCAGTGCTGTCCACGTGTGTGTGCACACTGCAGATGGTGCTCACCCAAAGTCACCACAGAAAGCAGTAATGGTAACAGAGCTGTGACAGCAGCGTGCTTCTGGCTCGTGTGCCCAAATCAGGGATGCCTCTCTGAAATGCTGCTGCCTCTGGGGAGTCTCAGCTGCAGTTATACTTATGGCAAATGAGGCTGTTGAATCAAAAATCCCTCATCCTAATATCCTCTGCTTGGCCAGTTTATGCATTGTGATCGCTATATGGGAAAGCTTTAGACATGTGTGTAACCAGACGTTTTCAGTCAGGGCATGCTGGAGTTCCCTTCATCAACTCTACAGTTCTCATAAAAGTGAAAGCATGCAGATATGTACTTGTGTGCCTGAGTTTTCTGAGTAACAGTCCATTCTATTTTAATCCTACTTAAACTGTGAGCAGAAAAGCCTCCAAGCAGCATGACTACCCAAGTTCTTATTTGCTCCTTTGATGCCTCAGTGACTGCAGATGTACTCAAACCTCTTTTTGTAGCATTTACATTAGCTGGCATAGGTAAAATTTAGTGGTGGCAAGATTTTAGCTAATATAGAAATGCATAATTTAAATAAATGGGACTTCCTGGGTAGGAGGCATAATATCTAAATATTTTCAAGAAGAATTTTCACAAGTGACATTGAATAATGTCCCTGCTGTACTGTTCTCCTGCCTTTCAAAAATACGGCTAGGAAAAAAAATATTCTCTGATTTAAACAAAAAAAGCTAATAATCCCCTGTTCCTATTCATCTTAATTTTTCAGTATTTCATTTAAACCATTTAAACATAATTTTCTTAAGCAAAATATCAAGACATGGTTGATAATGGTTATGCTTAACTGCACAATCCTGAGAAATTAACTGGAAAAATGGTGATATTTGCTTTTTCTTGGGCAGGTTTGAAATGATGTGATTTTGTGAGGTGTTGATGGCTAGGGTTTCTCAAAGAAGCAGTTGTTTACAACAAATCATAGTTGCTGTTTGTCTCCGTGGGTTGTTTCACGACTGTATTAATAGGAGTAGTCATTGTTTCAAACATTAATTATTGCTCTTGAGCACAGCCTTAAACTTATCTACTACAGAAAATTTCGTTCTGAGAAAAATCTTCCTGCATTAAACAACCTTATATCAGAGGACCAAAATTACCCATTAAACTGTGGTGGGTCCAAAATCTTTTGATCCAGCAAAACCACAGGAAAAAAATACTGAGTTTTTAAAATATGGGGCCATTTTGGAAATAAAACATGAAGAGCAACTTCAGCAAGAATTGAAAGTTTTCAATCCTTGGCAGAGGAGTCCAGTTCTCTGCAGGGCTGAGGCTGTGGGTAGTGCCAGTGTGAGAATAGATAGGAAGCAGATTGTTTATGTGCTGGTAGCAGCAATGAGTATGGCAGAGAGTTGGTGGGTCCTTCTGACTCTTTACAACTCTGTCCCCTTGTTTTCTGTTGTCTATGAAGGATGTGGTTAAACCCATCCATATACAGCTTCTTGCTCTTTGCTTGGGTCTCTCACCTCCCTGTTCAGCTGTTTCCAACAACTGCATGAAAACAGTATTTTTTGAAGTGTCCATCCTTCTGTCAAATGTAATTAAGTAGAATAAAAAGTTTTGAAGTTTTGATGGAGGATTACTAAACTAAAAAGAAGAAAGCATGCCTCCAGTTTCTTTACAAAATCACAGTATCCCCAACTAGAGGGAATTACTGCCTCTTGAAGCAATCTGGTTTTATAAAGACATTGCTGAAGTTTCCCTAAAAACTAAGCCATCCTTAGAAAACGAAATTCTGTGTTGGCATATGCCAACATATTTCTGACAAGCTCAACTAACTGACTACCCTTCTGGAGTTATTTATTTAGCCCTTTTCAAATTATTTAGATTTTTAATTAGAATCTCAATGATATTGAGATTTGGCAACTCGATAGCAGGAGTAACTGCATCTTCTTTAAGGAAACAGCTTTCCAAGTGACATAACCCTGGATGAGGGAGAGTGGGGAGGAGGTGGGAACAGCTTTTCCCATGGTATCCCAGAAAGAAAACAGCTTCATGGATTAGGAGCTTAATTAGGACTGAAATCTATAGCAATAAGTGGGGAACAAATATAGTTAATTTGATTAAGCCTCAGAGTGAATGAGCTGCACACTGCATTGATTACTTTAAAGCAAATAACAAAGGCAAGGCCGTTTACTTTATGGTACTATTACTGCAAATGAAATCAGTATCAAGCAGGTTGCTGGGGAGTGTAGCTAAGACAACCTCATAACCTCATCTGCTGATAAATGAATCTTTGGCTAATCAGTAGACTCAGCATGGAGGCTACTCCAGCAGACTGTAAGTGAGTCACAGCAAGGCAGGTACCCTCCTAAACAAGAAGGCTCAGAAATAAACAGGCCTTGGATAGATGGTAAAGGTCAAAGAGTCTCTGTGTTTGAAAGCGTTCCTCAGAAAAATACAACTGCTCTCCCAAGGAGGGCAAAAAGGAGTGATATTGATTATGCACAGTGCAAAAGAGTGACTTGTAGGGCTTCACAGCAGTATTTACATCAACAGAGAGACACCAGAATAACCTGTTTAAAACAAAATGCTGGCAAGTTTTGCTGCTGACATGAGAAGTGAGTTTCATAGCACAGTGGGAGAACTGAAGAGCAGTCTCTCAATGGTTCTTCACAATATCAGTTCTCTCCCCCCACTCCCCAAGGTTCTCTGTAGGGCTGGCTGGCTGGCTAGAGGTATCTGCCATTGCCTCTGCAGATGGTGCTGCCCAGAAGAGAAAGAGGGGAGGTTCTTTCCCTTCCTCCTCTGCTCCGTGTGATACACTGAGCCTGCACATCTCGAGTGAGAGAGAAACCAGCATGATGGTTTGCCTAAAGTTTGCATTGATCAGTCAGATGCTGTGCTGGGAGTAGTCTGTGGCAAGAGTGAGGAGAGCACTTCTGCTAAGCTCCTTTTGTTGAGGAGGGCACTTCAGTGCCACCACCTAAAGCGTGGTCCTTCAGGTACATTGTTGTTTCTTAATTAGCACCAGGCAGATCCTGACTGCACAGCATTCCCTGGGGAGGTAAGCACTCCATGAAACTCTTGTTGGTGTGCGTGTCTGAACCATCCCTGGAGAGATTTCCACACTAGGTATTAGCGCTAGAGAAATAGCTGCCCTCCCACCCACTACAGATAATTTTATTGCTTCTGCATTTCTGAAAGTGGGATAGTCAACTGCTTGAAATTTGGAGACAGAAATTCTTCAAAAGCCCCTGCATCTGTTCTCAGTCCAAGCAAGCACTCTCCAGAGGCCAACTTCCCATAGGCCATCATGCATAATGTGGATGAAACCTCTTGAATTATTGATCTTGCAGAGGCATATAATTGTAGCTTACACAGTGTGTTTACTCTCAGTGCTTTGATTTATCAGATCTTATAATAATGCTCTCAGTTTTGGCACTTGTAAAATACAACTGGCTTGCAGTTTAATAAATATTGACTTCTAGCCATTTGCTGCTTTGTGATTATTCCTCCTAAAGAACAAACTCATTGCTTCCTTCATTCAGATCCACTGCAAATGGTGCAGGATTGGAACACTTTTAATATTGCATTTTCCTCACCAGGGAAAGACTTTGCTCAGCAGTGACCTTCCCATGCTTGTAAGATCAGGTCACTGTTTCTTAACCTGATGTGCACTTGAAGATATTTATGGTCACCCTAAGAGTCAGCAGGCATGTCCCCTCTATATAGAGAGCCCCTTTCCCCCTTTCTGGCCCCCTTTTTTTTTTTTGTTCTTCACTTTTAACAAATTAAGATGTTCCATGTTGCTCTGATTAGAACGAGGAGAATTCCTGTGCTCCATCTGGTAGGTTTTGTGTTCGACCCTCTCATCGCTGAATTATTGGTGTGTGCAGCACACTGGGCCAGGGCTGCCTGTGGAACTCCTGCCAGGGGGGAGGAGAGTCCGAGTGGGTGCTTGCTTTAAGACATGTAATCCAGCCCCATCTTCCAGCAGCTGGAGAGCCATTTTCTGCTACTGCCATACCAATGTTGGTCACATTATCTTAAACAGCTTTTTAGATTATTCCCTTTCTCTAGCCTGAGCTGCTCATTTTCCAGTTTGCATCTATGCAGTTTCTCTCTCTTATGTGCTACCATAAATCCACACTCCTTCTATGACTGACACTAACCATAATATTAAACACGATGGAAGCATGTAGCAACTGACAGTCATGAAACCTTTCCAAGAAACGGCAAATGCTTATCTTTTTGATGCAAAACCAAGAAGATAATGAGTTTTTATCATCTGAGGGGCTCCTGCTGTTCTAGAGGCTTTTTTCTGGGTTGAAGACTCATTGCATTAGGTGGAATCCAGACTCACAGTGGGAGCTTGTCAGTCAAACTGCTCATAGCTCAACAAACTAGAAGGCAGAGGTGGAAAAAAATCACAGATGATATCCTGGATTCACAGTCTGATTAAATGACCTCCGCTTGGCTCCCACAGCAGGTCCATTGCAGAGCCATACAATTAATCTACTTTTTTTTGGTTCAGTCCCATATTATGACCCATAAGCTCACATCTCCACACCTGTCAGCACGGGAGTCAGAATGAAGGCTAACAATTTTAGCCAAGCCAGCAGAATCATGTTCTAGGCTGCATTTGCAATACTGCCAGCACTGAGTTCCCTGGATGTCTTTCTGTTAATTGATAGTAATACCAGAGCAGTTAGTTCAAGTAAAAATTACTTGTACTGTCTTTCTTTGTGAAGAATCCTCTATCTGTTTGGTTGGTACATGCTGGAAGATGGCTCTTGGAATCTGATTATATTTTTAAATGAGTTTAGTTGAATTTAATTTACTTAAATAAGATATATAAATTAGAAAAGATTGAAATTAAAAATAACCTCTTGTTTTCTAATTAGGTTTATTTTTGTGCTTAATTGATATATTTCCTTTCTCTTTGCCCATTGCTAAAAAGTAGATACATTCATCTCAGAAAATACCAATCTAGATCCCCTTTATTAGGTGAGCTTGCTTTGCACTAAGTCAGGACTTGGCCTATAACCATGTAAGCCCCTTTGTGTTAGCAAAGTGCAGCGTGTTTCTGTGAGTCTCTAGCTCTCAGGAACAATTTGCCAAGCTGTAAGTAGCATAGGTAGTTCAGTCTTGGGGAGGAAACATCTCCCTGCAGACACTTCTGGCTTTTGCCTGGTTTTTCCCACAGGAAACCCTGGTGTCACCTCAACCTGTCTTCCAGCTTCCTCTTCATGCTTCTGGGTGCACACAGAGAAGTGACAAGGGTGCCCTATGCAATTCACATTTTCTCCTGGTAGTCTCATTTTCCTTCCTGAGATCTACTTCTCTCCTGCACCCCCCTGGTTAGTGGAAAGAGGATGCTGAGCAGGTGGGAGGCAGCCTTAGGTGCTGTGCTTACATTCCTGTCTCCTGGGGCCCTGCCTAGCTCCAGTGTGAGAGGTACTCCTTCCAGCTAGATCTACCTTGGTGCCAACATTCTCTTGGATGATAAAACTGTGACCAGTCCTGAGACTTTTTCTTCCTGCTGCATCGTGGCTGTAAATTTTAGAACATAAGGTATGGAAGCAGACAGGCGTCAAAAAGGGGGAAATCAATGTTTGACTGTCACCAATTTGGGAATCCCCCCTGATAGCTGTGAGGCTGGTGTCAGTTCCTGTTATTGGTCTAACAGGCCTGATGTGTTCTCTCAGCAAACATAGATCTCCTCATCTGCTTTATCCACTAGATGGATGACATAAAGCAGCTTCCCTTACAGTGAATACTTTATGCCATCTTTAATCTGAAGTATATTTCTGTAGTCTGCCAGAACACTTCGGTGTGAATTTCTTGTTAGGTCAAATATATGTTTGGAAGCCTTGATCAGTGATGCAGAGAAAGATTTGTCTCTGAGAGAAAGATTGGCGCAGACAGACATTGATATAATTGTATTAGCAGCCCCATACTTCTCAGCACGTGTGCTCAATGTGTAACTACAGGAGAGCTGAGAAACTCAATAGCACAAGGACAGGAAAGGATAGTTGGTTTCATTTTCTGCGTCTGTATCTATCATCTGCCTCCTGTATTTCCAAGATGTGATATCCAACCTCTGTAACTGAGATCTTTAGCACCAGCTAATGGATCTGAAAGCTTCAACCCCCAGCTATTTTAATGTGAATGAGTCTTTTTTTTTTTTTTTTTTTTTGAGAAATTTTTTTTTTTTTTTTTTTGAGAATTTTATCATTTTCCTCTGAAGATTCGCCTCACTGTGTTCATCCACATGGGTACAATTTCCTTAAGCTCACGCAGTCTTATAGTTTTATATTGTCAAATACTGCCTCAGGAGAATCTCTGAAGGTTAACTCTGTCATCTCTAGGTCAGTAATATTTTGCAAATATACCATATCAAATTAGAGTAATCTTTCCATGTGATCATTCCTGTTCATCAGCAAAATAGTAACCTGAACTACAGTGTGTTTCTTCTTTCTTGCTGCAGGATTGTCACTGCCATTTCTTTTTCTCTGCCTCAGACTTTTGTAAGAGATACCAATTGCATATTAGCAACAAATTTTTTGTTGTATTTTTTTTAGCAGAGATGTCAGCAAATTCAAGTAGAATTTTGAAGAGATGCAGCATTATGTAGGTGACATTATAAATATGAGCAGACTAAGCTTTGTACATTCCTGGGGAGGGTATGAGGATAGTCTCCTGTTTTTTACAGAGGGAAACTGAGGATCAAAAATTTTCATTAGAAGTCATAAAGGATGTCATGGTCTGGGCTGTCCAGACAGCTTCCTCTTCAATTCCTCCCTTCCAACTGAATCACAAAAAGACTGCATGCCCTCCCTTCTTTCCTTTGGAAAGAGATGTATAGTTCAGAAATTCATTTCACAGAACTGTATGTCCTTAATAAAATTCAGCTCTAGTTATGACCCTGTGAGATGATTAGTGAATTAGAGTTCTTAATTAGCATTTTGCATAATTCATGGCAATTACAACATTCTCATGGATATGATTGTCAAGGTGCAGATGTGCAAACATGCAGCTATAATTTTCTCATCTAAATAACTCTTTTGGTGAAACCTCTAATTTTTACAACTCTATTGTGTAAGGGCCATTATTCCTGTTGTTATTTTTAAGGCATTAGAAAATGGATGTGAATCTCACTTCAGCTCCAAGCACTGCAACTAACTGTTTTTCAGAAGCTTTAAAAACTGTCATAAAAGTTTGCTTCTGGGTGAGAATTAGGCATCTGAATTTTCTGAAGGACCTATCCTACCAATTTAAACATCCCACAGGGAATTGTATTGCAGATTTTCAGTTACAATAATGAAACAAAAGCTAAATCCAGTACGTGCACTAGCCAAGATTTATATGGCTGGATTGTTAATGGATTGAGCTCCCATTCCCTCTTCAGCTGAAAATAGATCTCAAAGTTCTTTGTACTGTGAAGATCCTTTTGTCAGAAATGTATAAAGAATTATGTATCTAAGGTTATTAGGACTAGCTTTTTGGGCACAGAAAATTCCAGCAGTTACATAGAGTGAGTGGCAGCTAAATAGAGGAGGAAGAGGGTCATGGCATAGTCAGAATCTCTGAACTTTCCAAAATCCCATCCATCAGAAATGGAAGGCAATGGCCCAGAAATCAATGAGCCAGATGATCAAAATGCAGTTGCACCCAACGCAACACTTCCAGGTACAGATCATATTAAAAAAAAAAATTACTGAGTTCCAAGTGACAAATTTGAATTTCTACTTCCTTCATTAAGTGCCTACCCAGACAGCATTAAATGTAATTAATTTTACCTTCATAATTATAATCTAATATGTAAATCCATTTACAGTATTCCCTTCTATTAAAGGTACAAATCAAAATGATAATTTCTAAACAAAAGTTGTGAATTTCCTTAAATGAAAGGCATTTGTAATTTCCCACAGGAAATTTTAATCACTTTAGGATGTGTAGTCACAGAGAACATAGGAATTTCATGCAGTCAGGATGTGATGGAGGGAAAGTGCAACCCTCACATTCTTATTAGAGGCAAATGGCACTCAGAGGAACCCAGACATGTATGTTTGGACACACATCATTTTTAGCAGCTGATACCATTTTCCAGCATCCCCCAAAACAACTAGCTTGCAGGAGCTTACCAGTCCTTTCTAGCTGGAATTAATACTCAGATGAAAAAACCTCTCCTTTCTGGCCCTCCTCTGCCAATTGAACATGAAGGTAAAGTAGTTGCCCTGATCAGTTGGAATTTGATTGTCCCTTTAAGGCTGGACTTTCTTATACCCCATTTATATTTTTCTCGAGAAATTTATGCTGTGATTTAGGTCCCTGTCTTTCTGTGTTCAAGTTTCACAAAGCACTGCTACCAAAATAAAAATCAGATCCAAAAGAAAGCAATTCCTTGCTTTTTCCAAGTGAAATGTTGAAGCTTCTTATCTATTTTTACCACCTTCTTTTCATGTCTTTGTTGTTTTGAGCACTCTGATACTGCTTACAGCAGCTTACTCCCTAAATATCATTCATGCAAATTCTACTTTCAGCAGGTTTATTCCCTTCCTTTCTTTCTGTAACTCTTTTCTTAGCCCTAACACAATATGTGGAAATGGGTACTATCCACATATTTATTTGTTTGCTAGTTTCTGAATTGTCAGCATCCCTACCCAATGTACTTACATTAGGAAAGATTTTCATGGATTTTAAGCAGGTATCTTTTAAATTGTTCATCACTGTAATTAACAGTAGGGGAGAAACCAAACCAATGAAAACCCCCAGTGAAATTTAGCACTTTATTCCCCAGTGTAAAAGGAAAAGTGAATGGTAATTTGCTAACCATGGAGGAGAGTTAGAGGACACAGGGAGCCAGCTTTCCTTCCAGTGAACACAGTGACAGCTTTGCCTCTGGCTAGAAATAAGGAAACATTCAAACAAAAGTTCTTTTCTTTATGTCTTTTTTTTTCCTGATAGTGATACCTTGTTCATGTTAGCCAAAAGCATTTATGAATTAGGTCAAATAATTTCAGCCAAAGGAGGATAAGGTTGATAAGAATTTTGGAAAACCTTGAAATATTTCAGGTTCTCTTATCTGAATGACATTTCTCTTCAGTTCATTTCTAACTTTTCAAGGGAAAAGGCATATTCTTCTATAGAGGAGAAGCTTCTATTTTCAACTAAGTGAACTATTTTGACAAATCAAGAGTGTATTGTACTTTCTCCTAAAATGAAGGGAGGGGAACCAGAAAAAGGGGAATTGGTTTCTGTAGAAGACAAATGTTAGTTCTGTTTTTGTCAGCCTGAGAACTAATTTTCTCATTTCAGTACTTACTGGAGGAGTGGGACAGGCATATATAGCCATGGGAAAAGTATTTGAAACACTAAATTATATGGTAATTTGACACAGTTTCTATCTGTAACCTTGAAAAATCTTATCACAAACAAACTGTTAAAATTAAATAAATAAGTGATGACTTCCAACTACAGTTTGTCACATGGGATTGATCAGTGATCCACTGCCATGCTGCAGTTACTGTTCAGTTTCTCTCTGAGCTAAAACACATGGGGGAAAATTTTCAATGTCAAAGGGTACAGGGGAGTATCCAGTTCACAAGCATGGCAAATGGCAGCCTGGGAGCTCATATGAACCCTCTTGAAATTAAACTCCTTTATACATAGATCATCTTCAGTCAGCAGAATAGCTTGGCAAGGTGGTCCTTTGTATGGCCAGATCCTGTGCAATCCTGACTTTTTCCATAGGAAGGCCCTGGACTGTCATCCCATCAGTTTGTTCCTCATGGGAATGCTTCTCCTTTGTGGCTTTGTGAGACTGTAGGGATACTGACCCCTCCATGTGGCTGTGAAACACATCTCAGAACCCTCTGATTGTGAAAAGAAGACCATCCTTTTCCATACTCAAAACCCATGTATCTGGGGACAGTCTGTGGGACAAACTTTCACCCGATTCTCTCCTCAGCTGGAGTAAGAAGGTATAGCATTGTGCTCTACTTTCATTTTGTTTAGAGTGCTGCAGATTTTGGTTTCCTGTGCTGTGAAGATTTGGTTTGCTGTATGTTAGCAGTATTTTGTGGTCACTATAATGTGGCAAAGCTGGCATGGAGCATTTTAGATTTAGCATTTTTTTTTGTTGTTGTTTCTTCCACTTGTGGGATGACAGTTTGATGACCTTGGAAGTCCCTCCAGTTCAGTGGTCCCAAAATTTTGGGTTCCTTTCAAAATTGCCAACATATCAAACTTTCTGTGTCAAATTAATTTCAAAATCATAGAACAGTTCAGGTTGGAAAAGACCTTTAAGATCATCAAATTCAGACATTAACCTAGCAAAAAGCCAAGAGACCAATAATGAGTCAAGGATACAGAAGCTATTTAACCCAAGTTTCCAACGTGTTGGCATCCAGTGGCTGTATGACAGAATCCCTGTCAACCCCTCCCTGCCAGTCCCCCAGAGATCTTTGCTCAGATGTGTCTCCCTAGAGGCAAAAATAAGGAGGAGGTTGACAGTGATGAAATGCAGGGAGCATGTATGGAAGAGCTGAGTGGCAGAGCAAGATTCATGTCTGCTGTTACATAGGGTGATGGGGGAGTAAACAAATGGGTAAGGGAGCAGAGCAGGGTGAAGGACATCTTGAGCACAGATGGGAGCGCGATCAGCAGACACGGCAACAAACCCGTGAGCAGAAGGGTTGTGGATTGGAAAAGAAATTATAAGGGGCAGAAATGAGCAAGGAGCTGCAGAGACTTAATTTCATGTCTTCCAGGAGCACTTAATAAACAGTGTAAATTTTATTGACCTGTCCACAAATCTTAAAGCATCTCTCAATTTTCATACTTATAAGGCACTGAGATCATTGGGCCTGACCTCTTGAGTAGTACAGACTATTGAATTTTACCCTGTGATTATTGCATCAAGCTTTATGCTTTTCTGTCCAAGTTCCAGTAGTAAACTTGTTTTCAAAGCCTCCCCTTAGAGGCAACGCATTCCATTCATCAGTCCCCTTTGAATCATCTGTATTGTCTTTATCTCAGTGGGCTTTGTGTGGGCAAGACAGTGTTAGGGACAAAATCAAAGGCTGGGAGAGTGAAACAAAAGCTGAGTACAGTTTGATTAGTGCAAACCTGTTAATTGCTCAAGTTGGGAACACACGCTGTCAGTAAAACACAAGAATAAAATGTCATCTACATTGCATCAGTGTACCTACATTGCAATGCTTTGAATGGACCAGATCAATTCACTGCACTTTCAATCTAGTCTTAATTTAATTGATTCCTCTATTATTTCACTGTAAATAAAGTTGTGTGTGTTTTCTGTAATGTAAAAAAAATGTTCATGTGAAGTGAAATGAGAGTTATACATCAGCAAGGTTGCAGTATATTCTCAAAATGGTAGGAGGGGAGAGTAGTAAAAGAAGATAAGGAAAAATATATTCTCCATAAGTCTGTCAAAAGGGAGAGCATCTGTGCTTTAAAAATATATGGAAAGCCTCAAAAACTGCTTAAAGTACAAGCAAAGAGGAAAAATGAAAACTCTTTCACAATCTAGTATTTGGACAATAGAGAATCCATCAAGCTTTAATTAAGAGTTCAGTGTTCAAATTAAAGGCCTGTAAAATGTCTTGAAGGAAAGACAGACTTGTACTCTGAAAACAGCACACAAAATTTTTCAGACTTTCAATAATGGATTTATGGGGTTTTTTTACACATAGCAAGCAGACAGTCGCATGCTAAGGATGTGAATCTCCAAACACTTAAGCATCTTCTTAGTTCTAAACATCCACAAAGTCCAGCTGAAATTGATGATCTGTACTTTCAAAGAGGATGAAGCAGTATGAACAAGCAGATGTCAGTTCTTCTGTGAGCAATCTTTGTATTATTGTCTCCTACAGTCTTGTAACTGGGCTGAAAGGGCTGCCTTTAAAAAAGGCTGAGGGTGGGGGCATGTTCTTCTGCAACCCTCTATGAAAGTGGCGCAAGTTCTCCTAAAGTTTTTCTGTAAAACCTGGCCATCTTCCGAACTGTTTTGTTCTATTAAGTCTGTTTGTTGGTTTGGTTGGTTGTTGGTTTGCTGGGGTTTTTTAAGTCACTGATTAGTTTTATTTATCGTGTTGAAATTCTACTGTGAAATAATTCCATGGTCCCTGCATACATTTATATATATATGTGGTTCAATCCTATATCAGCTGTGAAGCCCTAATAGATCTGAATAGTAAAAGCCTTTTTTTTTGCAGTGCACTTGCACACTATGCACTTGAAAGAGAATCCTGGTGTGTATTTGTAATGCGGACATAACCATAAGAATCATGAAGTACCATGAAGTAAATTTTCAATTTGAAGAAGAGCATATTTGTCAAATCCAGAAGTTTCACTTTTATAGCTTTTTTTTTAAATGTTTATTGTATTGAAAGATTTACTGCATGAGATCTTATTCTCCTTTATGCCTTGGTAATAAGTATTTCATTGCACATGTGTTTCTCGCACCAGCCTTGTTGATCAGTATGTTAGGGTGAACTCTTCCTCCTCCTCTTCTTCTCAGCAATGCACCCCAGTGCCCTGACCAGCATTTTTTATTTATTTAATGAATCCATGTATCAGACTGTTTTTTCTGTGGAGGGAAAGGGGCAAAGAGAGCACTGGTACTGATGGCAGCAGGTTGATTTAGCAGGAAAGGACAGAGTGGCTGACCAGCACTTTATTTTCCTCTAGCTGCATGTTGCAAGAGAGCTGAACGCTGTCCTCTTTCTGCATGGCTGATGATGCTTACACCAGAGCTTGTATCAGCAGCAGCCCTTGAGTGCCACTCAGCTTGGCCAGCATGACATCTTTGGCATGTAATTAATTTTGACTGAAAGCTTTGACAAATAGAAACAC
Source organism: Geospiza fortis (assembly GCF_000277835.1). Lineage (NCBI taxonomy): Eukaryota > Metazoa > Chordata > Aves > Passeriformes > Thraupidae > Geospiza > Geospiza fortis. Next base: position 11,611,002 of record NW_005054304.1, read on the forward strand.
TGAAATCATTTCAGTGTCTCTTCAGAGAGCTCTCATTTTCAAATATTCTGAGAGTCAGGTGAGTACCAATTTAATGAAAAAACTCAGCAAGGCCAAAAGCTGATTTGATTTAGAGCACAAAGTATGGGTTCCACCCTTCCCACTAAGATACTTGAAGAAAATCAGTGTTCCCTTCTCCGAGTCTTTGTGGAAATCTACATGGATTGGAAACGAGCGTGTGACACCAGTATCTTCTGAGGACCCAGGTCATCCTTCTGTACATTGACCACAGGGTGGTGCAAGACCAGAGCTCTTTAGAACCACTCCTTGAATATTAGTTATGTCATTAAGTACTCCAGTGACTGAGTCTAGTGCACAGCGAGTAGTGGCAACACACATCATGGTCTGAAAGTTATTTCTGAAATACAGGCTTGTACCTGGATGAGTATTTTCTGAGAAATCGGGGTTGTTTTGCAAACAGTGTGCTGTTTCATGGTGTGATAAGTGGTTGACCAGCTTCACTGACAACTTGTGCAAGAGGAGAGAACAGGGTAACTGGTGGAGCTGCTGATGCCACTCAAACAATTGTGTATATGTAGCTGGCTAGAAGAGTGCCCTGTCTCTGGTAGGTGTTAGCAATGCTTTTTGCAGGCATAATAGTCCAAGTGCTCTCCAGGTGCTAAAGGTCTATGCTGCTGTTAATAAAGCAATTCTCCCCTAGATGAGCATTTGATCTGAGCCAAGCACACCATAGCATGGTTACTTTTGCTCAGTAAATCCATGTTTGCTTTTACCTACTACCAGTGAACTATTTACACAGAGAGCATTCACTGTGTAATGCTCTGTTGGGGCTTTCTGTACAGAAAATTCTCCCCAATACATGACAGTCCACTCTTGCTAAATTCCACTGGTCCAGACTGTAAAACCCATATGTCTACTGTTAAAATATGGGTTTGATGTGCCGGGTACCCACTGGCATTCAGAAGCCTCCAATGTATTATTATTATTGTTATTTGGAAGAGAGATGGTGAGCCTAATTATGCTTAATCACAACAACCCAGAAAGATATCAGTGGAGGGGCACGTTTTACCCTAAAGTGCTATTTGAACTCTTTGGAAAATGTTGAATTACCCCTACAGCTATTGCCGATTAGCTACTTAATGAAGCATCTGCGACTGCTGGCATGTCCCAGTCATGTCACTGTGATGCTTGAAGGATGATGGAGATTAACTAAAAGATTGATCATGGTGATTTCTTATGTAGCAGCCAATCGAATCTAATAAGGGGCACTTGGGATTGAAACTTGCTTTGGAAAACATTATTTTGCTATAATATAAACAGTTTTTCTAAGACCTACCCTCTTTATATTTTTTTAAAAGGTACCTGTTCCAGCCTCAGCAATGTAATCCCTTTACCACACTGAGAGACTTTATTTGCAGCCACTATTTCTGCCTCATTTTTCCACTTGCTTCTGTACAAATACAGAACAACAGGACTAGGTGTGCGAATTTAGCTGAACAATAGGTAGAAATTCCATGCAGATGTAAATGCCACATCTTGTACATTAACAGAAATAAATTTATAGCCCTGTATGTCTTTATGCACCACATACAGAAAGGTATTGTTTAGACACATGCACATAGATTATATATTTAAGATTTTAAGTGTGCAAAATCCTTAGTTAATTAAAAAAATTAGAAGGAAAGCATGCACTCATGGATTTATTTTTGTGATGTATCAGATATTATTTTGCCATAATTCACAGCGGTACCCTGCATATTCACTGTAATTTTAGCATTAAATGCTTTCAACATAAAGCTTATTGCACCTGGGAACAGTGGTGTTTAAATCAAGGCAATCTGTCATTTCCACAAGAGCTGTTCTTGTGTTGAAATGGAGCCTGGCTCATGTAGCAGCTGGACTGCCTGATACAGAGCAAGCTTAAGGCTGTGCTGGGCATTCCCAAGGCAGGAGCGAGGGTGTGTTGCCTTCAAACATTGCTATGGATCCCCACTCAGGGGAGAAGGCGTTGACGCATTTTCTGCTTTGAGGGTTTCCACTCTGCCAGTCTTACCATTGGATTAAACATCCCATTTTGTTGCCAAATGAATGAGAATAGGCAATCAAAAAGATTTCTTGTGATTACCTGGGGCTCATGTTGCTATCAGGAGATCCAGTTTATTTGCTGCGCAGCTCCACCTGGTTGAGCAGCAACCCAGCAGTTTCCTGATACGGATATTCTCTAAGCTCCACCGTGAGAACTTTGAGAGCATTGAGTTGGTGAAAACAAACAGGTTTTTTGCTTAGATTATAAATCAGTCTTCTTCCTTTTGGCTTGTCTTCTGTCTTACTCTGATAACTGTGATATATTGTGCTCATAACATATCAACAACTTAATCTCACATCAAAATTTCCTGCCTTTTACAGCATCTTTACTTCTATGGCAACAATCAAATGCCATAGCCCTGACTGGATATACTGGGGGTGCACGGGGGAGGGATTCAGCTAGGCTCCGGCTTTAGAGAGAAATTCAGAGTTTCTCCATCTGTGAGTCACTCTTGAAGCTTGGGAGAGCAGACAAACACACTGAGGATGGACAAAGATGACCAAAGGTTTTGTGAGAAGAACACATATCATGAGAATCTCATCTGGGACTTGCTCCATCTTGAACAAAGCAGGGTTTCTGTCTTTTATTTCCCTATCATGTTCTCAGCTGGACCAGACAGGGTTAGATTTTGCTTGGAAGAGCTCAAGGTACTGTGGGTGCTTCTCCTCATGGATGCTGCTGGAGTTGCGGGAAGGGCAAAAATGACAGGACCTAGGTTTCTCATTAGGAGTTCACCTGGATTAATTTATGTGTGATAGCAGAGCTGGACATTTATGAATCCCTCAGGGAGAGGCTGGAAAGCAGAGCCTGCTCTGGGTATTTCTGAGCATATTACAAAAGCGTGTGTTTTTTGAGGACCGTGATTCTATTGCTATAGACAGCACTGGCTGCAGTTGCAGTCAGATATATATTTTAAGGTGCATTTCAAGCTATCTTGCTTTTCATATGTCTGAGATGGAAAGGTCAAAATTACCTTGAAAAATTGAAGTCTTTCTGAAAAAGAAATAGTCTCTACTGTAAAACAACTGAGTTGTCTTTGTTTCTTAAAATGCCAAAATGCCTGTGCAAAGAGGACTTTGTGCGGTTTATCGTATTTTTGCTCTCTGCTACTCATGAAAGATTTGCATAATTTCTACAGAGTTGCCACTGAATTATTTCAATTCCAACAATTATTTTTAACTTTATGTATTGTGAGGAAAAATATACAACCTGAAATGTTAATATTTCTGTTGGTTGTCTTTGATTGCTGGCGAAGACAAGAACATACCCTTATAAGAAAAACCCAAATATGCCTTTCCTAGCTGAGTCATGATGATGTCACTGCTCTCATCTTCCCTCTGCTGACCTTCTTTCATGCATTAAGCCAACGTTGCTCTTCAAATAGGGTTGAAATCCTTTGTCATGGATCTCTTCATAGTTGACCACTGTGGGTGCAGATTGTGACTGCCTTCTGTCTTTCCTCCTGGCATGAAATAAGGTTGCTCAGGACTGTGTGTTTAGGACCTAAATAATGTGTCCTCATCTCAGGAAGTCTCTAGGTTCAGTTTATTTTTTGAATGATTTTGGAGATACAGAGTTTGGGAAAAGACAAACGAAGTAAGATGCACATGGCCAGAGAGTTAAGGCAGGCAATATTGCCTCAGCCTTGAAACTTCAGTGGTGATTACAGACAATAACCTGTATCTTGGGGCCTGCATGGGGATCTGCACCTTCATCCAGATGAGAGAGGTGGAGCTGGGGCAGAGCAGGTCTCCAGCATCACCCTCCTTGATGAACAGACACTGAGCCGGCTTTCTTACTGCTGGATCCTCCTCCCAGCTGCTTCCTTGCTTGGCCTGTTCTGTGCTATCTCTGCCTAGACATCCTCACTGTGTGGGGAAGAAACTGTGCAGGCAAAGGCCTGGCCAAGCCACTGGACTGGGTGTGAGAGCTGTGGCTGACACCTGATTTGGCTGAGGCCAGCATGGGCGAGAAGAAGGAAGAGCAAATTTTTCTTGCCTCCTCCTGCTCTGTGCACACTGACCAAGACCATACAATGCCCATCGCATTTCTGTAATTTTTTATTTGTACCCTTTGCCATGCAAGCTCACAGGCACACTGACTCCATCTCTTCTCACAAGTGTTATGGCTCAAGTATTATGAGGTTTTTGGCATTTTCCATTTTCTGAGTGTCAGACAATGAGTAAAAAGAGATCCTGACATATCTGTAAGTTAGCTGTCTTTTTATTGCTTCTACCTGTTGCAAAAGGACATTTTGTAAGAAATACAGAAGACTGAGCTACCAAGTAGATCCCACTTCCCCTTCAGACGCAGCAGAAGATTTGTGTTTAAATCATCCAGGATTTTGAAAATTCAAGTCTAAATCCCTCATGTTGCTGAATTAACCTACCTTGATTATTCCCTGTGTAGTACTTCTATTGTGTTCTTTGCTGTGCCACACAGCCATTGTTATCCTTTACTCATCTGTGCTTTCTCATTTTATCAGTCTCTTACTGCTTATTTCATTCATAAGATGAATGAGCAGCTTCTGCAGGCCAGTGGGAAGTCAAGATGTCAGTACCTGGAGGTTATATGGATGCAAACAGCTCTGAATCACTTGACTTCATCCTCACCTGCTCTTTGAGATTTGTCGTAAGTAGCTACAGCTTTGTGTAATAGTAATGTGCTTTTATCTACTACAGATTGTTACCAGCGCCCTCACAGGACCCATTTGCTTTTAGAAAGCCATTCTAGGAATATCTCCGTTTTTCTGTTATTGCAGGTCTTATTTCTCTGTGAAATCACCACAGTCAGGTCACAGCTTTTAATTTCTAAGATATTCACATTTTCAGAGCAGAAAAAGAAATGCTGCTCAGTAACAGGCTGAATTACAAAGGTCTAAATCTTCTCAAACTGCTCCTCAGCAGGTGATTGATGTGCAGATACAGCAATATAAAATATTAGAGGGTGTCCAGTGAAAAACAGTCAGTGATCATAAAAGGGAGCAAACAGGCTGAAATGTATTTAAGACCTATTTAAATAATAGCAGGAGCTCCTGCCTTAGTTCATTGAGCACTTAAGCTTGTGGCTAACTGTAAACACATGAAGTAGTGAGTTACTCTGTCTGAGATACAACTGGGGAGCAGAGCCTGCACTATAGCTTGTGTCTCACATGTTTGTGTGAGAAGATAGAGCACCCCTAAGTGCTGCACCTCTGTTGCATCTCCAGGCAGGTCCTCCTCAGCAAAGGGGATTATGCTTAAATTAGGTTTTTGGTTTTCAGCTCTTGGCCCAGAACTCCCCAGAAAGTAGACTTTGAGAAGAGGAAGAAAATAGTGTATTTTCCAGCAATTTACTTCAGTCTCAGTGGTTTGGTGGAATATTTGGTCTTGGGCAGCAGGGACCTTAGGGCCCGTGAAGTAATATTGTTACTACCTGCACATCCATATTAAAAAACTTGTGTCTGTGCCTGCAGATCCCTTTGGGACTCCAGAGCCCATTCAAAATAACAGCTGAGCTCATGCCTGTGGCCTGTGTTTGCCTGCTGCTGCTGGTGTGGAGTGTTGGCTGAGGCTTCCCCTGTTCCTTCCCTTTGTCTTGTGTGAGGAGGTTAAATACAAACACAATAAAACTCTGGGCCAGGAATTTTCACTGTAGGTCAGAGAGACATTTTATTCATAGTAATTTCTTTATTTATGTCATAAATCCTTCTCCCCTTTGTGTTCCTCAAAGAGATTAAAATTAAGGGCATCACCTCTGCCATCAAAACCTAGACCCCTGAGGCCAAGGAATGGTTTCGCTGTTTCTGCAGGTTTCCTTACCCACCTATTCTTTGATATCTGATCCTTCTAGTGCATTGACTGTCTTTACCTTTTTAATTTGTATGTGTTGCAGCCTTAGCCTGTGGCTACAAATAATGATACCCTTCTCCTGTTTACCTGGTACTTACTAGCAGACAATGTGTGCACAGTAAGGAAGGAGAAAAGTAGAGTGGACTCAGTAATAACAGTAGAACAGCAGCAACACGGATAAAATCTTAATAAATTTTGCTATTGTTTCTCAGAGCATGGCTGAGTCTGGTGCACTCCTTATTATGCTGACTCTTGGGAACAGGGAATTTTGGAAGTGTCATGATTTTTTTTCAGGGATCTGTTTATTTTTGTACAGTTTATTTGTTGATTAATTTATGTAATGATTTAATTTTTTTTGCCAGCAAAGCTGCATACCAATTTGTTTCTTAAAGACTTAAAACCAGAAGGTAAATAAAAACCAAATTGGATCCTTATTAAAATCTCAAGTAGGTTTTAACCTGTAGTAGAATTTTAGGGGGAGGGGAAGCTTTTTGTGTTCATTTTCAGATGTGTTGGACTCCTCAGAGTGAGGGACAGCAGGTCCACATCAACAGAACAAGAGGATATTTATAAATTGTATCTTCTCCCTGCATTTATGTTGATGAGATTTTAAGGCAAAACACTGGCAAAACACTTGTTTCTGCAACTACTGACCTAGACTGTCAGATTCTTCTGGATGAATTTGAGTTCCCTTCTGTCACAGCACTCTCATGCCTGAAAGGACAGTGTGAAAAGTAAAGAGAGAAAGTGACAATGTACTAAATGTGAGTGGTCATTACCCCTGCACATCACCCTCGTTGTGTCATGCTGCCTGAGCTATGCTGGGTGGGTGAAGAGCATGAAGACCACTTTCTACCTTCTTGTCACATATCTGTGCTTGTTTCAGACTGCTGATCTTCCAAATCTTGTGCAAGTCAAGGGTGTAAGGAGAAAATGCCAGGCCATCGAATATGGGGGCTTTCCATCCCCTTTGTTTCCCTTCATGACCAAGAAGGGTGAGCAGAATTACCCTGTTTAT
>NW_005054304.1:11617953-11618307 GCF_000277835.1 Geospiza fortis
TTCCTGGTGAATCTCAGACTAATACTGGCTCATCCTATCTCAAACCCAGCTTTTCTTCCTTCTCCACTTGCTTTTCAATTGCTGTTTATATAAGGGTTAAGCGCTTCCCTGCCTACCAGGCTGTATTTGCCCTGCTGCTCATGCATTTTTACACATCCCACAGTCCTTCCCTCTCTTTTGTTCACAGGCTGGGAGAGGAAGTGGGAGTTGTGTCCTCTTTCCTGGTCCCCTGGCCTTGCTTCACACCTGGTCCCAGTGCAGGTCTTCACTCCCTTCAATGTGGCACAAGAGGTTAGGGACGGGCTCTGTGCTGAGAACAGCAGCACAAGGCCACCCTGGTGTCCCATCTCTTTC
>NW_005054304.1:11618636-11625836 GCF_000277835.1 Geospiza fortis
TCCCTGATGATCCACATCTATATCTATTTGCCTCCATGTTCCCAGTCTTTCCCAATCTATCTTTCTGACACAAATGCACTCTCCTATGATATAGCTGCTGTCTGGATAGCAGTTGTTTTTGTCTAAGCCTACAAAGCCAGCAAGCTCGAGTGAAAGGATTGCTTTTTCCATAATAACTTTTAGTGACTCTTGAGTTGCTCTGGCCCCTCAGCTTCCAGAGGGCCCTTTGTGGCAGAGGACGGAGACTCCTGGGAAGCCTGTCCATGCTGGCTCTCCCATGCTCCAGCTGTACAAAGAGCCGTGCCTGGAAGCAGCAGTGTCCCGGGGAGCAGCGCTGTGTGCCCTCAGGGCCTCCACACCCTCCCCGCCAGGCCGCCATTCCCAGGGGCCGGCACATGGAGATGAGCCGAAGGGAAAAGCCCCTTGGGAACCATCTCTCCTTGTTCTGCTGCCATCTGCTTGGGGAGGTGATTGACAGCCACAGGGTGAAGGGCCAGGGTCTGTGCTAATTGTCTGAGGCCCTTCCTCAAACATGGCTGGAGAAGGAGGGGGTCCCAACAGGCAAGGGAAGAATGGGAACCTTTGTGAGGCCCGACATAGTAAATGCTACTTTTGTGAAGATTTAGGCTTGCTGAGGTCAGTTTTTAACAACTTGGGATGCTCCAGTCTTTTCCTCTTTCCTTTATCTCTAAAGGCTCCTCTTCCTTCTTTATTTCTGCTTCATCAACAAGCATTGTTTCAGTCAGGCTTGAATCCCCTTTCAGTGGCTTAGCTAAAGAAAAGACATCCCATCCTCCTAAACAAGACTCTTTTGGGGCCTGCTGTTTTTTTTTCTTTTCTGTCTCCTTGTCTCACACACTGTAAAGAATGCTTCAGTATTCTCAGAGGAATGGGAGCATTTGCATATTAATTTAATTGTGTGTGTTCATGCAAAACTACTCAACTCACAGCAAACTAGCCACAGTTATTAAAATTAATTTGCAAAGGAAGGCAGCTATTGTTTTTCAAGACAGGAGTTGTCAAAGCGTATGTTTTTCTGTGTGCTAAAAACACCTTCCTAGTTGCTTCCTGCCTTTATAGGCACTAGAGCACAGCTGGAGAAACACAAAGTTCTTTGGAGAAAGTGGTATGTTACACAGAAAGAGGAAGTTACACAGAGGCAAGAGCTGAGAGAAAATCCAAGTGTTTTTCATCTGATCTCAGAGCAGGATCTCCCTCTATCAAACATCTCTGCTACTTGCCGAAAGGAGCAAAGCAGCCCCTACTGCCTTTAACATCAGAGATCAACCCAGCTCAACTCCAGCAGCATATTTCCCCATAAAACTGCTTGTAGTGCTCTTGGATGTATTTCCATCTGCTTTGGGCATGTCTCTCAAAAGAAACTTGTGTAAAGCTTGGGGCTGTTGTGTTTGCAAGCCCAAGCACTGTCTGTGTGTGTATATATACAAGCAAGACATTGGAACGCATCATCCACAGAAGGAATTGCTAGGCTAGGGCTGGAAAGGCAGCTCATGCAGCATTTTGTGATCTGCAGCAAGAAAATTTTGTCAAGACCTCATGGTTCTTTTCATTGGAAATACACTGTTAGACAGGAGGAACCTTGTGTTGTCTCTGTATACACTCCCTTTTGGTTTTGCTTTCCCTTTTTTTGCTTTTCAAGATGTAAAGTGTACATTTTTTTAAGATCTGTCATGATCAGCTAGGAGTCAATGTATGCTGTTATTCAATATGTGCAAGTCTAAGCCCTAAATTTTTCCCATGTATATACTGGTTGGCACTTTATAATTATAAATAATATTGCAGATTTGGCTACCAGCACACAGATGAGCACACAAAGCAGCAGAAGGTTTTCTGGGAATTTTGACAGTTCCATACATAATCCATGGATGTGACATGATCCATGTCTGGTCTTAAAATGTATTATCAGAACTATCATTGGAACAATATCCAAAGTAATTTAGCTTCAGACCATGCACAGGAGCATAATATGTAGGTGATTTTGCCACATTGCTTTTGCAACATTTGCTCCTGTGTCACTGATAATAAAACTGTCAGAACGACCTTGGAGAGGTAATAACTGCTCATTGATTTGGATGTAAAGCCTCCATAGTGTTTTTCCCACTCTGTGGTGTTTGTTAAAGGGGAAAAAAATACAAAACCAAATCTTGCTTCCACAATCTCCTTTAAAAGACACAGACGTAGGGTTTATAGAGGTGTAGTTATGTTTATTAACTGCACAGACCTCTAGAACTTCCCAGAGACTTTGAATTTCCTGGTTCTGGGAGAGGGGCACTCAAAAGGTGCATACACAGAAAATTCTGGTTTCTGTACTAGTCAGCCTGACAAAAAGCTGGGTGCTGAGCCAGTTTTGATGGAAATTTGTTTACTAGGGTGAGTTAATGAAAGCTGTCTTTTCAGCTGATCACTTTGGTTTTAGCAAATATCCAGATCCTTTTTATTGTGTCTGTCTTCCTCTTGAGAGTTAATTTCAGCTGCAAGCTCTGGATGTTTAAAGATAAACCTCCTTAAGTTGTTTGTTGCTCGATACTTTTGAAAATCTATTTACCAATTTATAAATATTGAGTTAAAAGGGGGATGCAGGACTGCTGGCTTTGACAGGGCGTGCGTGGCTTGTCCCCAGTCTGGTACACATCATGTCTCTGACAGGTTGGGAAGTCTGGTGGGTAATCCCAAACAGTGCCCGCACTTAAGGAAGTCATCTCAGCAGTTCTAAACTAGTTTTGATTTCATGCACCTTCCATAGGGTGCAACAGTATAGTTTGTATTCTGTTCAGTAGCAGGTTTTTTGGTGGAGAAGAAGGTTTTGATCACCTAAGGTGGAAGGACTTGGAGGTTTTAAGGGGAAAGGATGGGCAGTAGGAGTAACTGTGATCAGAAGCAACTCTGCTATGGAACAAGAGCAAACTCAGAGCCCTTGCTGAGAGCAAGACTCAGCATGTTGCTATTAGTTCTCATCACTTGATTATGAATTATAAGCATCATTCCAACAATTTAGTGTACAGATCGGGTTTCTTTGGTTAGCAGGGAAAGCACATCTTGAGCCACACTATTCATGCTTGTGACTGCTTTATGTTTAGATACTGCTGTGTTATTTTGAAATTGCACATTCAAAGAATTTTTTCAAAATGGCAAGTTTAAGTTCTGCTTTCCCATTCCTGTTACTGCAGACATTATTTGATGAGAATTTTTTTCAGTGAAGTGTGTTCATCTCTAAAAGAAAGGAGGCATGTATATTTTTAATTAATTTGCAAAAGACAGTGGCTTATATTAATTGCTTGGGGGATTTCAGCTGAAATTTAACATTCAAAAGGGCACATGAGTCTAGGAACATGGAGAAAATACTATTTCATATGTACTGACCATACAGGCTTTTTAACCTTTCACATAAACTGATGCAAAATATAACTGTTTCTGGTTTCCATCTTGCTGCATACTGCACTCAAGAGTCAGAGTTGGGTTAATTAATCTGAATTAACTACAGGGATCCTTTCCATTGATTTTAGTGGACTGTGGATCATGCTGGTATATAATACAAATTGCTACTTCTTAATCAACCCCTCTACTCTTATCTGATCTCTTCAAGTTATTCACCAGGTGTGCTGGAGAATGGGGCCTGAAACCTTGGTCTTGTGTATCAGTGAATGTCATCAAGGTTATCCAGCTGGTCCTTCTGCTGTCCTCCAGCCAAATTAGTGCCTCGGGTGGGTTTTTTTATGCTAGTGAAAGACAACCAAGAGAAACAGAAAAAAAAATGTGCTTTGTTGAAGGAGGTACCTCCCACTCTTCAGACAGACTCTTGATGCAGGACCTTGATTCAGAATTTATCTTTGTCAAGGCAACTCTGCTACCGGCTTCTACCAAGTTTTCTTTTCTGCTAATTTTTAGCAACCTGTAACATTTTATGTTTGCCCAGTTAGAATTTAGGGGTCCAGAAAATGATGAGCAGGGCTAAGTGCTGTTCCAGAGAGTGCCTGATAGGATTTGGATGAGGAAAGGTGGTCATCTTCCACCGTGATACAAAGGATGCCTGATTCAGAGGCAGGGAATCTCAGAAGTCTCCTAGAGGTGAAATTGAAGATGCAGAAGACACTGACTATGCAAACTCAGTATGCTCTTAATGTACGTGGTCTGTCTTCACAAGGATGCTTTTTGCTCTGATAAATTCTTTATCCATGTTACCAGACCAGAAATCTATTGCATGCAAAAGGGCAATAAAATATGGCTATGACATCATATCCCAGCTATTGCCAAAGCTATCCATGCCAATGAGGTTACAGACTGAAATGTCTGAAGTCCAGTGGTTTCTGGAACAAACTTTTTCTGGAATTGCTAAGAAATTTTGGATACTAAGTGTGCCATTCTTACAGCTGTCACCAGGTTAGATCCTCACAGGCATCTTACTTGGATGCATCTTGGGGAACTCTAAGACTCCAGGTTCCTGTGGGGTTTATTGTTTTTCTACCTGTCATTGTACTTTCAAGTGGCAGTTGAGCTAAGATAGCACTCTTGCAATTTAATTATTTTGATCTTAAACCACAGAACTACCAAATTCAATTTTGAAAGTGGTAGTTAGGCTCCTAAGCTGCATGGACACGCTGAAAATGCTGCCATTGATATGTCATGATGTCAGCACAGAACTGGCAAAAATCTCCTTAAAATGTAGGCGTATGTACTGCAGGCTACTCACTTCCTTATGTCATGGGAGATTGAGCTAAACTCCCCAAGTTAATGCATAGTAGGCACAATAGCAAAGATGCTTGCTTGCAGGAAAAAAAATCTTAAAAACTAGATTTAGCCTGCTTTGCAATAAGGAAGCACAGTAAATTACTGTAGCCATTTACCTGTATACTTTTGCATCCATTCTCTTAACACAAATAATGCATTATTGATAACCCCACTTCAGCGAAAAAAAATTATGTCATGCTCTTTTGTCAGTTTTTTTTTTAATTAATGGTGGGTTTGAGAATGATGTTTTAGAAACAGCTGCATGGTTTCAAAGCCAACTTTTGTGTATTGTTTCTCCATATCTAAGAGTCACAGAGTGACATTATCTGTAAGACATCCGACTGGGTGATCACAGGAGTCTTGAAATCATCTTTGTGGGGTTAAATTATGCATCTTCTTTCAGAGAAAGCATTATGGAGTCACATCATCCTGCAGGTAAATTGCCATCCTGAGCATCACAGCAGTGTAGCCCAGCAGAGGAGCTGACCAGTGGGTTATCAGGCTGGCAGAGACCACATTCACTTCATATGCCAGTTTTGTGCACAGTGGTATCACTTATGTACCTCTTAATTTCCTGCTGGGAATAAGAGAGTCAAAGGGTAGAAGGATAATTGAAGGAGGAACAATGGCATTTCTAATGAGAGTACAAATCCTGTTATGCTCTAACTGGGCTAACCAGGCTGGGTCACCATTTATCCAAGTACACTGACTCCCAGGAATCACCAGGTTGGATCAAACCCAAAGCTCAGCTTGCTTCCAGCAGTGGGCAGAATCAGAAATACCAGTGGAAGGGTTAAGACCTGTGCTGTAAACAGACAACAACAATAATCACATACTCCCATGATCATCTACAGTGAGTCCTGCTGAGCTGTAATTGAACAATTTATCTCCTGGAGCACAGCACTTGGTAATGGTTTCAAAGTGTTTTCTGATGTTGATGGTAGATTTGGATAGCCTTGGTTTGCAGAGAAATGAGGAAACACGTGAAGAGGACTTAACATGATGCACATTCAATACAATTCCACTGGCTGGGGAGGTTGCTGTGCAAGAGTAGCGTGCCTGGAGTAAATAAAGTGGGAGGGCAAAGAGGGGGCACCAAGTATCATGTGTTCACAGGGACTGCTCCTGAAGAGCACAATCTCAAGTAGAAAATGCTCAGTATTGCTGCTTTGCTAGTGACAATGAATAGATATTGTTGGAAGAGACTATATGGAAGATTTCCCATGTATGTACAGGGATATGGGTATGCCTTCCACTACAGATGTTGGATACTGTCATATAGCTTAAGTGAACATGTGCCTTAGATAGTGTTTATTCACAAGCTCTTTCATACCACAGTGAAAAGGAAATGGTTTGGCTGCTCAAAATACTATGCTAGTGATTTAAAGCCAAGAAAATGCTGCTTGGTGAGTTGATTCTTTTTCTGCTTTGAAAAAGGGGCTCATTTCTTGGAAAAGCAGGGATAAAGTCCGCTTTTCAAGCTTTGAATTGATTATATCCACACACCAGAGGCACAAGGTGGGAAGGACAGGAGACAAAAATGCTTTTTTCTCTCCAAGCAAAGCCAAGTGCTAAAATAAAAATGTAGACCTGTTCTAAGGAAAATGTTCACCAAAGAAGTTTGGAAGCATGTGATACGATTAAGAAAAAAACAAATTCCTCTGTAAAAAGAGTTTATCACTGTAATGCCTTTCAGACAAGTATAACTTAGTGAATTAGCCTTGATGTGAGGTTGGGATAAGAGGTATTTACCTTAAGTGCCATAAACTTACACGTGGAGAAGAAATAGTCATGCAATTGAAGATTTCCAGCACTTTTCTAATGCAGTATTCAGAAGAACAACATAAGGAAATTCACAGCTCTGATAATTCCCCCATGCAGGAAATGCACACTTGACTCATATATCCTATTTTACATTGTCTGAAAGAAAGCAACACTTTCATCTTGATAATATTAAAAATGTGGGATCTCTTGAAATGGCAGAAGCACATATAGATTGATCTAATACTGTTATTGTAACACAAAAGACAAAATAATATTATATGTGCACATTTTCATAAGGCCATGAAATGTTAAAAAAACAAGATTACTAAAAACTTGAAGAAATGACAGCCAAGGAGAGAGAAGGAAAACTGTTCTGCATGATATTGAGTTCAGGACATACATTTCAGCAGTGTCGTGCTACATGATTCAAGTGCTAAACTAGTAAATGTTAATATAATATTAGGAAATTATAATGATGAATATAGCTGGATACCATCTGGTATTAACTCAGTTCCCAGGGCATTTAAAATTCTGATTGCACAGTTCTTTGTAGGATTACTGGGTTGGAAAGCTGTAGTGAGGAATGTTGTAATTTGTCTGGTGCCAGGATTACTGAAAAGTCAGCCAGTGCTGATTTTTGATGGTAAATACCTTTTTTTTTTTAACCCTTCCTTAAAAGAAATAACATAT
>NW_005054304.1:11625846-11659468 GCF_000277835.1 Geospiza fortis
TCTTGGCAAGGAGGGATATTGTGTTTTTGTTTTTTGTTGACAGTTGAGTTTCTTGGTTTTTTGTTTTTGGGGGGGTGTGTGTGCCTTTTTTAATGATGGTGCATTCTGGAAGCTGCAGCTCTGATGTCTCAGCCTCATTCTTTGTAATCTAAATTGGTCCCAAGAAGTCAGGCTGTGTTTACTGTGCTGCACCACCCTCAGACCTTGCAACGCAATGAGTTTCTCTCCCTCAGAGACAGATCTCACCACATACGTGGGGGAGAACCAGGATGTGAGAAACTCAAACTACTGTTTCTAACTAGACAACTTTTGGTTTTAGAGACAATTTTTCTAAGACTAAATTTGATTTGCATACCCCTAATAAACTTTTCTCAAAGATAAATAAAACACTTTTTCATTCATAAATGATTGTTTATTTTAAAGAAACTGCTGGAAAACATTGGATGTCTTAGGCCAGTGAGAGAAGAGATAAAAATCATAAGTAGTAGTTTGGTGAATATGAGTAGCCAAAATTTAAGTCAACTGATTTTTTAGGTTACTGAGAAATAACAGACCCAGAAGATACTGGGGTTGCAAGAAAAGTGTTAGGTTTGCTGTGTAGAAAGTCAACAGAAATAGCTCCAGTGCCTCAGTGCCCCATATATATTATGCCTTATTAAGATAAAATAAGATTTTAAATCATCTGCTAACGATGTGAAATTTCAGACAATAAAAGACGTATCTGGTAGCTTGAGTGCAATTCTTCGTCCTTGAGTTTGTGTTAGAGATTTCCATCTGCAGATGTTGACAGTCTCTTTGAGAGCTATTCATTGTGGTTGCAAACATATGTTTCTCTCCTAACCAATAACTTTCTATGAGTGTTTTTAGGGGAGAATTCTTTGATTGTTTATATTTGTCTTATTTTACATGGTTTTTCATTTCCATGCTGGCTCTCAAACTGTAATCTTTACATCTTTCCTACCTATTACTGCCATAGAGAATTTACTGTGTCATTTTTTTATTTATTTATCATTTTATTTACATATTACTGAGTGAGTCAGCTGTGAAATAGAAATTTTGTCCATCCTCAGACCTTTGGGATTCTTTGATTTCACTGTTAATGTCAGGGGGTTTGTACCTTGTTTTGTCAAAAATTGATGCTGTGATGAGAACAGGGTGGCTATGATGCAGAACAGCTCTCTCTTCTGATACTGTAAATGGCCACTGGAGTCCCAGCTGCCTTAATTAAGCCAGTATGTGTGGTTCAGAGGGCTGGCAAGTGCTCCCACGATCCTCTTCTCAGCAGTTACCTTCAGGCAAAATGAAGGTGCATCTCAGCTTCACATTGTTCTGATAAAACACAGACCTGAGATTTTTAGAAGCTGGTAGGGGATTGGAGGGCCTTTCTTCTTTGGAGGTACATCTCTAAATGCACCAGTGGGAGGAGGACTTGAAATTTGGAAGTAGAAACTGAAAAAACTTCGTGAATTTTTTTTAATTAAGTCTTTGCTCTCTGTTTATTGTTCCCTGTACACAGAGATTTTCTGCTCTTACCCTTAAAGAACCTTTCATTTTCAAGAATACACAGCAGAGGAAGAGCAGCCAAGGTGTGGGCATCACAGATGGGGCAAATGTCAAGATATGTTCCTCTGGAAAACATTTATTTGAGTAAAAGGCTCAGGTGGTCAGACTGATTGACTTCCTCCAAGCCATTCCTTTAAGATCTCTCTGTTCTGTGCCTCTTGCAGGACACAGTCCATCTGTCCCACTGGTTTTCCCTTGCAATTTATTTCTTTCTCCAGTCTGTGTTCTGTCCAGTGCAGGCACTCAGTTGTTTCCTGCCCACACAGAGCCAGCCACCCTGGCTGCATGTGTGCTTCTGAATGTGCCAGCAGGTCGGATGCTGAAACACTGTAGTTCAAGATAACTCCTCATTGGGATCTCTGCTGGGTCCTCACCACCACCATGACAAGGAGACTGAGACTGGATGCAGATAGGTTTTCCTGTACTGACTCCATCTGCAAGGATCTGCCTGCTCTGTCCCCCAGGACAAAAGGGACATTGGTCAACTTATCTGTGACAGACACTCAAGAGAAAGGCTTTTTGGCAGTCTCTTTCACATGCTCTTGCCTGCTATGGCACATGTTCTCACTTTTTGTCCTAAGCATTCTTCTTCTGTGCTGTGCAGCTTTAGAGACAAGGGGTAGCTCAGCTATTTGATAAATTTCAGCATTTGTTTTAAACCCATTCCACTTAATGCCTAGGGTTTTTTTCCTGAGACACTGGCTTTCAAGGGCATTTAGGCACATGTAGTGGTTTTTCTATAACTTTTAGTGGAGCTAAAGTGACTGTGATTCGCTCTCCCTTCCTTCTGTCTCCACTGATCCCTTCTCAATCCTAATACATTTGCTTTCTACAGAGAAGTGATAAATGGCCCAGAGTGGAGTTTGATGAGGTCAGATGTTACTGTCGGCTGTAAATCCTTCCTGCTTTTTGGATCAGCAGCAGTCTCTGGCCTTGGACTTTTATGGGTCTCCCAGTGGAGGAGGGACAGGAGCGGTGTCACTGTCAGCACACGAGAGTGATTTGCTGGAGGGTTTTATTGGAAAGCTTCATGCACGTGGAGAAACTCCCCCAAGCCTCAGGAACAGAAAGAAATCTTCTAATCAGCAATTTGTTCCTGTAGGTAGAGCTCTCCTGCTTATGCAGCACAGGCCTGCCTGCTCCTCGTGGGGCAAAAAGTCAAGCAGTGCCTCAGGATGAAATGATCTCCCACCACAGACAGCTGAGATACAGATATAGGTGTACAGAGATGCTTTCTGGGGTAACAATTGTAGCCATTTCTGAATCAGTAATGTGTTTGGTTGACATCCAAGGTGTGTGAATATGCTTTTTTTTTCTCCTGCTAAATGTGATAGCCTAATATATGCT
The DNA here is from genome assembly GCF_000277835.1 of Geospiza fortis. Lineage (NCBI taxonomy): Eukaryota > Metazoa > Chordata > Aves > Passeriformes > Thraupidae > Geospiza > Geospiza fortis. Next base: position 11,628,757 of record NW_005054304.1, read on the forward strand.
GCAAGCAACAAAGTGTTTGGAGACTATCAGCTTGTAAATCTAGACTAGCTGGTGGCTACCTTAAGCTCTGATCTCCCTGTAGTTTTTTTCTGTTGGAAGTGGTGAAAGAAAAAGGCCTGGCACTGTGGAGTTGGCAAAGGATGGCTACATGAACTTACTCCCAAGTTCTTGTGCCACTGCTGCATGTAACACAAGAGCTAGGAAGAAATTAATGGACACTTTAAAATGTAGCTTTACCCGTGTCCTGAAAAGGCTCAGAGTCAGCCTGAAATTCTGCATGAATTAGAAGATGTGAGTGTGTGTGGCAAGGGAAAATGCTTCCCTAAAGCCCAACAAAATTAGTGTTGCCATTAGCTCGACATAATCAGTGCCACTCATTCTCCCCAGATATTGCTATCATCAAATATGTCACAAACTTTTAAATGTAGTTAGACAACACATGAACAGAAAATGAAGCATATCCTTTAGTGGGTGGTGCAGAAATTTATTCTCTGTGCAAGTGTTTGTTTATAATTAGGCAAAAGAGAAGAAATTATGCCTTTAATGAATTTTTTTAGTGATAAAAATCAAAACATATCAGATAAAGAACGCTTGCTCAGAAACAGCTTTATTCTGAAACTAGCCAATTAAAGAGACCAAACATACAGCCGCACAATAGAGGAGCTGTTCAAAATGCAGCACTGCTCTCCGTTTGTCATGCATTTTAGCTTTGATATTGGTAACACCTTTTGGGTAAGATTAAAACTCTTCTGACTGCTTTCTGGTTTTGTTGTATTTTGGGTTTTTGGTTTTGGTTTTTTTTTTTATATCCTTAATATTCAAGAGGGGAATAATTAGAAGATTGACATCAAAAATGATGTTTGTTTATTGAATTGTTGCAAGGTGTTGATGTTTTCTACCCTCTCTGTCTTGTCTCTTTAAACCTGCAGGATCATACATAGGAACATGAATAGCGGAATTTGCCTCCAGAACTTTTCATTATTAATGATGCTCTATGACTAAATTGGAAATCTGCTACTGTACCCCAAGGGGGTGATTAATTTAGCAGACTAGGAGTTTTGATTAAAAGGGAATGAAATGTCTGACACATAGTCTATTTATCAGTTATTATGATATTAAAACACTCTAATCATTGTGGTGCCTAAATTAAGGCTTCACAGCCTAAATGTCACTTCATAGTGTTCTTTTAGATCTGTCTGTGTGATACAAGTTTATTATCAGTGGGAGCATGAGAATATAAGTGCATATAGTGGTCTTTGATAAGAACTAAGCAGTCTGGTAAGATCTCTGCTATTTGCCCCTTTCTCATCTAAAGAGGAGATGAGAGAAGATTTTGTAGATGTGATTTTATGAGCAATACATGCAGGACAAGATGAAGTTATCCCTGATGTCCCTAAGGATTATGACACAAACTTTGTAAAACTGGACTAAGCCTAAAGGACACAGAAAAACCTCTAAGGATGTGTAAGGATTTAAGTCTAAACCAGTTCTTCCAGAAACCACATGTGCTCTGAGATATCACATTCTCTGAGAGGTGAAATCCATGTCCTTAAATTAAAGGTCAGGGCAGAAATTGGCAGTGATCTACCAAGGATGGCAGTCAACAGTCAGTGCTGTGTGTCATTGAAGTCATTTGCAGACAAGTAGGAGGTGGGAACAGTAGGTCCCATGTTTCTATGTAGGTGCCCAAGAAATAGCTTCAAGCCACAGTATTGACACACCAGCCTTGCAAGCCTCACAGAGGGAGAAGGGAGGGCCCAGGAGCACAGTGTAAGAAAAGACAGTCAAGTTCTGCTGGAGGAGTCGTGCTTTGTGTTCGTGAAGGCTTGGAATCAAATCACATCCCTAAACTGGCCATGTCAGCAACTCAGATATAAGTTTTAGGTCTCAATAGGAAAAGCACTACATTAGGACTAAATTATTCACTGATTTGAGAAAACAAACAAAAAACCAAACCAAGCAAGCAAAAAAAGTGCAAAGAAACTGAAATGGCTGTATGGCAGGTAAAACCTACTAAAAAAGAAGGAAGTCATTTTTCAAGTAGCTGGGGCTTGACAAAGGAGGAAAGATAGGCTCATAAACCCGGGCATTTTATAGGGGGAAATGCAGTAAGAAAGGTCAGAAGAGTTGGAGAAACTTAAAGAAATCACAAAAAAATCTCTAAAGTCCTGTGTCAAACATGTGAAGCAGGAAGCTTGCTGGAGTCCGTAGGCTCAGACAAAAAACATGCAGAGTGTTCAGAAAAATTAAAAGTTTGGTGATTTTGCTGTGGAGGAGCATGGATAAGTTCCCACAGAAGAATTCCTCTCCTATCACATGTCAGGGATAAAATAGTTCACGTGGTAACTATAACATCCCCTAGCTTGAGTTCTGGTACCAGTACAATTTTTTTAAACTGTTTCCTGAGAGAATCCCATAATAAATACATTGATAGAAGCTCAAATAATAACAGAATAATAACAGAATGAATGAGATCATCAATAAATATCACAGTGGCAGAAAGCCAGACAGGCTCTTGAGATTAAAAGTCATGACTAACTAATCAATTGGGTAGCACTGGGGGAGTGAATGTGTGGGCAGGGCAGCCCTCCTACCCCTTTCCTCAGGTTAGTCTGGGCACAGATCCAGGAGTTGGGCTTGCTTTGATCTCCAAACTGTCCTGCAGTGCATTGATATATCTCCCAATCTGAAGACAGGCACAGAAGTGATTACCTTACTAAGAAAAAAAAAAGACCCAGAACAGTAAATAATCATCATTTGGAGCTGCCTGGAGATTAGGATGTGTTTTTAAGAGAACCAGGATGTGAAATAGAAGTGAGGTAAATATAGAAGATAAAACCAGATGTTAAAAGACACGTTATCAGAGAAAACAGTATTTTGCAAACAATGCTTTTAAAGACATGAGAGATCAAGGGGAAAGTGCCCTCTGAATTAGTGACAGATATGGGAAAAGGAATTCTCATCAGTCTCTGTTTTTAGGATTCATTCTTCCCTTAACTGAAAACCAAATGATAACTGTGGGAGTAAGAGATCTTAAGCACAGATTTTGTTTGTAAAGAAAACAAGTAGAAAACTGGCAGAAGATAAACGCTTCCTTAAAAAAGGAGTGTAATCCAAACCCCTAAAGCACCCAGCACATGTGGGAAGGGCAGCACTTGCCTCCTCTCCGCTGGTGCAGGCTGGCTTGCTGCCTGCTGCTGGAGCTGCTGCAGGTGAGGACGTGTGAGAGGCAGCCTGGATGCTCGGCTCCCTCCCTCCCAGTCCCGCGGGCCTCGGCAGCTGTTTGCGGCTGCACGAGAATAACGAGGACATCGCTCTGGATGTGACACCGCCTCAGCTGGGTCTTTAGGAAAGCTCTCCAGAGCTATTCTCCTGAGTCCTGCAATAATCTGCAGCCTCAGTAGACAGTGCTGTTTGGCTCAGCATTTTCCTCTCTTTTATTTGCCTGTTGAGGGAAAATATTGCCACTACTTCTGTGGTTTAAAATGATGGAAAGCAGTAACAGGTTAAAACAAAGGGCAAACATTCCCTGTCAGGATAAGGCTGAGGAAAATTACGCAGAGAACAAGTAGCTTTACATCACCTACTCCTATTTAGTTATGCCAAACCCAAATTGCATCACTGGACTGTGCCCTGCAGAGGATTCCTGGTGTGAACATTGCCTGGTCAGCAGCCAGACCATTGGACAGTGACTCCTATGCTGTCCCACTCCCATTGGGACAGTTTAAATACTCTGTGACTGCTGCTGTCATCCCTGCCCCTCTGCTGGGGTTTGTGTAGAGGAATTTTGTTGGTGGTGTCTCAGCTACTGGACTTGCAGCCTTAATGGTGACTTAAACCACCAGGGATTGTGATGTTGAGTTTCTGACCACAGGAGATCAGGCCTTTTTTCCTTTGCATAGCACAGAAATTCGTAAGTGAGAATCTTTGGTCTGTAACCTCCTGGGAATCTGATCACATGATTGGAATGGTCCCATTTCTTGATAAAATTAATACACTTTATCTTGTACAATGAATTTCCATTCTTTTCAGTGGGATTTTGCACAGAAGCCTGAGGCAGTGTGTGAGTGAGGCAGAAAAGTGCTCAACCTGATGGAAGCCTGGGGTTAGCCAACACATGGAAATAGAAGGAGTTTCTACATTTCTGTGAGAACACTGAATTTTATGTGATCTTTTTCAATATCTTCAATTCATTGTTCTGGGTGTTGATTTAGTGAACTGGAGCTTTCCGAGGTGGAAATTGTTAGAGAGAAAAAAATCTATCCATGAGTTAGTGATAGAAATATTGCTAGCCTTTTATCTGCTTTCCTGCTTTGATTTCTCTAGAGCTTACCTGAGCTGTCTGTCATCCAAAGAACATTTTTATACCTGTGCCAATAAGCAGTGGAGTGTTCATGAAGGGCACAGCACAGTGGCAGTCTGTGAGGGATGCAGTGAAAGGCTTTCATTTAACACCACCACCGTACATGGCAAACCCAATTTTCAGCTGTATGTATCAGCATGGCAAGTCTTCTTGTTCCCAGTCAGCATGCTACAGGGTAATTCAGAATACAGCTTATTGCAGGTTTTGGTTTCTCTTCCAAGATTCATTCCTTTTCATCCCTTTCTGTGCCAAGTATAATAAACAGAACAGGAGCTGAAGGCAGTTTGGCTGGGGAAACAACATTCAATAATTTAAAAAAGAAAAACCTAACAACAAAAACCAACCCTGCAGAAAACAAAACAGAACAAAAAGGCTGGTCAGTAAAAGAGGTAGAAAGACACCTTTGCTGACAGAGGAAGGGGGAAAGAAGGAAAAAGAAAAGGCACATGTGAGCTGTTCCTCCTGCCCTTCTCAACCAGCCTGAGTGGAGACTGAATAACAAAATATAGAGATCTCACCTTTTCCTATCCAGGCAGGCCATGCTTTTCCCTTATTACTGCATTGAAACCAGAATGGCTGAGAGCAGAGTGTCCCTGGATAGCCCTTTCCCCAAGGAGTGAGGACACCAGCTAGGTGGGAGGTTAGAGTGCAAGGTGAATGCTCTGGTCTCGAGTGTCTTTATGAAAATGAATATTGGCATTTGGCCCTTAATACCTTAAGCAGCCTGGAGAGAACTCTAGTGAGCTGGAGCATGTTGGGGGGAAAATGGAAAAAAAAAAGCAAGACAATGAAGAAAGGCACACTGGTTCTGCTTTCTTTGTATGCTTAAATCCTTTGAGAACATAAAAATGCAGATATATGAGCTCTTAAAATGCTGCACTTTTATCAGCTCCTACCCTAGTGTTGAGTGTGAAGAATTTCATAACTGCCAGGTACTCCATTTGACATGGGGAGGATCATCACTGGGATTGAATCCAAATGCTAACTATTACAGATGAGCCTAAATCTTAACTATTACAGATGAACATTGCTGTAATAACAAATTATCCTTCATCTTCTTATAGTGATATTCTCATCTGTGAGAGAATATCTTGTTTCATAAGAAACAAGAAAATGACAAAGATAAACTGTGGAGCTGATGAACTTTAGCAATTCCTGTGTTTCCATGTTATATCTGGACTACTGTGGTTTGGTACTACTCCCTGGAAAGGGTTTAATAGTGTTTGGTGCCTGGCTAGGGACCTGGCTCTGCTTCCTAATGCCTGTTGGCAGTTTCCTGTGGGAATCTGGACTGTGCAGTGGAATCACTCAGAGTGCTGAAGGTTCCTGCTAGGCCAGTCAGTTGTGATAATCTGCTGCCTGTGACCTCATTAAAACAGCCTGATTGGGGCTGCTAATCACATAAATAAAGAATTAAATCATAGCATTAACCTTCTGCAGGGAAACCTGCCCTGGCAACACTGACAGAATTAGATCTATTAATTATTTAGAGGGTCATTTGATAGAAATGTATATAGGTGGTAGATTATGAGCACTTGAAGCAATAAGTTAACCATAAATTTTTGCTCTGATAAGAATCTTTTCATATTTTCCTCTTAATGTCCCAAACTAAAAGCTACCTTGCATTTTTTCACTAGAACTGTATCATTCTGTATAATTTATTGTATGTGTATCAACTAAAAAATACCATGCCCCAACATCAAGGATTCTTGTGCTCCTTTTGGCTCTTGAGGCTCCTTTTTTATTAGAAATTCTCCCTGTGCAAACAGTTTCCATAGCTAAATTCAGGGCGAATTTCACACTTGCTATAATGCTTGGAGCTTCTTTAGTGGCCAGGGTGTTCAGAGGACCTGAGCACATTTCCTGTCCACTCCTGAACTAAAAGTCAGTGTGCAGGAAATCTGTCTCACCACTGCTGTGGACTAACAGGATGCTTTCTGCAGCGGTCCTCTACTGTCACCCATGGAGGTGTTAAATTCCATTAAGCATCTAGCAGATTTTCCCTTCTTTCTCTGAATTTCTTGGGGGAAAAAATGCTCTTGAATCAGATGGGATGATGAGTTCATTGTTTTAGTTATTCTACTGGGCTTGCAGGAATGACAATGGTACTAGATAGGCTTGTTTACTGACCAGAATTTGAATGCATATTTGCAGATAACACACAAAAGATTTAGGCATGTGGAGTGGAGGAGGGTGGGGAGACTGGAGGGAAATCTGTCATTATTTATGGAAATATCCCGTATTCATGGAGCCATCTGCTGTGAATGATTCAAGTCTGAGAAGTATCATAAAACGAGAAAGTATAATGTAGAAGGAAATAAAAAAAACCGACCTGAAAAAACCCTTTAAATTTATATCACTCAGAAACCTGAAGCAGGGAATATATAACCTCAGACTCTCTCTTTCTAAAGATGCTTTGTAAATTTTCCTGCCAGATTGAGAGATAAAGATAGATTATATTTCTCAGGTTCCTTTCCTCACCCTTCTTGGAACAATTAATTCCATTTGTTCATTTCCAGCCCTTTAATTATTGATCACATCGTTTCCTTTTTTTTCTTTCTCTCTGTTCCGGGCTACAAGGCAAGGAATGAAGTTAAAAAAAAAAGGTGTTTAAGAGGCTGCTTAAGCCTTGAAGCATTGAGAAGATCTGTACCATAGCCATAGTTTTCTCTCTGATAGTGAAGCCTCCCTTTCATTGTCAGAATTTTATCAATACTAAGAAATTTTATTAAGGGCAGAACCTTCATAGCACTTCTCTGGAGAAAGTCTCAGGCAGAGGATGGTCTGCTTCCCTGTACTGTGCTCTCTCAGTTCAGATCATTAATTTATTGATTTGCTCATGATGTTCTGTAAAAAGTGAATATAAACAAATAGTGGAGAAACTGAGGCAAAAAAGAGGAAATTATTTGCACCGCTGCACCGAAGGCTGCTGACAAAATCAGGAATAGACTGTGTCTTTCTCAGTCATTTATCTTAAAGACCTGGTCCAAGTCTTTGCTTTGGGAACACTTGGGAATCTCTTTGAAACATTCTTTATCTTTCCTGCTTCCACGTATTTTGGTTACAGTTAGAGCGGCACATCACATTACGAGCAGGTGCTGTTGTTTGGCTGGTTGTGATTGCCTTGCCATGTCTCTTTTCATCTCTACCATCTTATTCTCTGTCTGCTCATCGCCCCTTGCTGAAAACAAAGATGATTTACCAGAACAATGGCGTGTTAGAACAGAAATTTATCTTCAGCCTTATTTCCCCTCCTATAGTGTCACAGTCCAGGACTATGAGTTTAAAAATCTCCTTACTATTGTACTGGCTTTTAAAAACACTTTCTTACCTTTAATTTACTCAGTCATTCATATTGGGTTGTCTTGACATCCTGCAATGTTTGCTATGCAGGGCTGCCTTTCTTCTTCCATTATTCCAGCTTCATGCCTTAAAAATCACATCTCCATCCCAACAAGGCACATAAGGATGTGGAGAAGCATCACAGATTATAACTGATGTGACTGAATATGTTCTGAGTGCTTGCTCAATACCCCTTTATTCCTATTTGTACAAACACTTTTCTTCATGAGGAAGCCAACAGAGAAGTAGCACAGATGCACATCCACTGCTTCCTTCTCAACATAGGGATTCCTGTTCTCTCTGGATGGGATTTTGTGATTTCCAGGGGCTAAGGCCCTATCAATGCAATACTAGATAATAATAATAATATTAAAAGAATATTAAAAGGTACTATAAGAGATCATCCGGTGTCTTCTTGTTCTTCAAGGTGAGAACAACTCTACCTTTTTCTTGTCTGTGTTTGTCTAGCCTTGAAAAATGAGCCATAGTAGAAGCACAGAAATTATTTTCTGACGTTCAAAACATGTCTAACCTAAATCTCCCTCAGCCCAACTGTAATGCTCTTACAGGCAGGTTTCACATCTTTAAAGAAAGATGCCTTAGCTCCTCGTTCAGAAGACAGTAGGTGTTGGGTTTTTTCCCCCAGTATCTCCTATCTCTAGAAACCACTCCTTCCTTTTTTGTATATTTGCCAGCCTTCGGCTGTGGTTTTTTGACCTATAGCAGAGAAAAAGTGAAACGAGTGCACCTGACTATGAATTACAATGCTGTGGGATAGTCACTGTAAGTTTCTGGACAGGTCATTTGTTCCTTTCTTTAATTATACAGGGCTTGTTCCAGCCACGCTCATGCTGAGTAGCACCTCATTCATTCAGCAGCCCCTCAGTAATCAATATGTCTCCAGGAGAAGAAATATTGTGTACCAGGTAAGGGAACTATTGCTTCCCATCACAGGCCACTCTTTTCTCTCAGCTCTATCAAAAGTTATGTTTAGGCCAGTAATGAAAAAGCGATTGCACGATGACATCTGCGAAGTACACAATCATACTGTCTGCAGTGCACTGGAGAACAGTCCTTTGTTTGCTTGCGACACCAAACCCATTGCAAAAAGCTGTATTTGCAGCTAATCACCACAGTGATTTCAATTTGCATTTAGCCATTGTGCTAACAGAGGCAGCTGGAAAGAGAAAAAAAAATCAGCACAAATAAACACAGCCATAAGTACTGTCAGTTTTTAGCACCACAAACTGCTGGAAGTAATGCTGATGCCTCCAACCCAAGAAATCTTTTTAATGTGAAATGATATATATGAGGCCAAAAGAGGAACACATTTTGTCTTGTTTGCTTAGACTCCAGAATATATCTCTGAGTCTCTGGATGTAATGATTGCTTAGGCAAGTCAAACACTGTATATCACCTGCTGAGCATCTGATTCATTGACTGGGTGGATTGAAGCCAGTTTAACCAGCTGGAATCTGTAATATTGACTTCAGTGGTGTGATCCTGATCTATATCACACAGAGGATTTGGCCCAGAGACAAAGGGAGGTAGTGTTTCCTTTGGGTGACATCTTTCTGCAAGCCAAGGCAGACAGCATCTGTCTTGCACAACCTGGTTGTCCTAGAAGTGGCGTGTATTGCTCATGGAGTACCACGGAGTTTTATCATTCTGTAGCTCTTTCTTAGACAGGGGATGGCAATCAGGGACAGCAGCCAATTTCTTCTGGTTCTATTCTTCTACTTCACAGCTGGTGCCATCTTCCAGCAATTCTGGGACCAATTCTCCGATTGTCTCTCCCTTTGTGCAGATTTCTGCAGGCATGTTTGCTCCTGTATAGCATTATTTTTGGGGAAGGGAGGAGGCTTAACCTGGCTCTAGATTTCCCTTTCTCCCTTTCACCTTGCTGAGGAGACAGACTGAGCATAAGACCTCACATACTGTGCAGAGAAGCCCAGCAGAACCAAGTACGACACATAGGCATAAACAACAGTAGAGGACAGGCAAGGCAAGACCTCACTCTGCAAGTGCTGTGACAGCCCTGGTGCTCAGTCTGTGGGCATGAGAGTTATGATACTACAGTGCTGTTGCTCATCTTTATTTTCTAGCTAAGTGACTTCATTTCACTAAATCTCTCCAGCTCTCCGTATCTCCATAACCAAGAAACCAGAGGGACAAAAGGCTAAGCAGAATTTATTATTGCTCTTTATTATTATCATATCTTTTGTCTTCTTTTTAAGATTCATGAACCTCCATTCAATTAATTCATCAGAAGCCTGAAAAAGCTAATTGTGCGTTCATATATTTCCATAGGCACGGGCTCATTCCTGTGCCAAATGTCAATAATACCTGATCCGTGCAAATGGAGCTGGGTTTGTGGCAGCCTGCTGCCCAATCTAATTAATGTTGTGACTCCAGTTCTCCTAAGTAGGAATGGAGTTTGGGTTTGGCATAATTGTAGGGCCAGGGGTGGGCATGGTGAGAGACGGGGACCTCAGCTCTGCGTCTCTGGGGCTGAAATCCAAAATGCCAGTATTCCATTCCCAAGGCCCCATATATAGGAAGGCAATGCAAGAAGCTGGTTTTTTAGACAAAGAAGACTCAGAAAAATCTGCAGTGCACTGCCCTGCCCTAGCAACTGTTTGAAGAGGCAGAAGGGGCTTAATAACTGAGGATCACACTGTGTCCCTCTCTGTTTTTTTTTATCATCCTAACACTGTTGTTACCCTGGATCAGACAGTGCCAGACTGGACACTGCACAATTTCATGTGCTGGGCTTCCCAGGGCAGCATCAAGACTTTAGTGGCTTGTGGAAGTGATGTTTGTGGGTAAGTCCATAGGGCCAGGACCATGTGCATTGTCACCTCACTGCCTTCTCCAGGCAGGAAGTCTCTTTTCTTTGGGAAAGATGCTCTTCTCAGGCCTGGATGAAATTTTATGTTTTCCAAAGCAGGTTGCAGCCAAGCATGGCTTGCTTTTATTTTTGTTGTCCCTAGCATTATTAGCACACAGCTTGCTTTCAAAGATAACGATGTGGAAAAACAATAGTATCTTGCCAAACTCCTTCAGTGTACCATTTGCAGGTTGTGCTATTTTATCAGTGTCTTAATATGTACATTGCAATGGTGTCAAAACTCTGTTTTGTGAGCTACAAAGAGAATGAAAATACTGAAGTCCCTTCCTGCACTGCCAAACAGACCTACCTTCTTCTGGTACTTTTTTCTTTTCTATCATTGTGCTATATTGTCAGGATCTTGTTTAGCATATAAAAAACTACTGCTGCACTCTATTATCAAAGACATATTTGTTAAAACATGCATATAAAAGGATTTGTAATTGAAGAACAGCTTTGATATATTTAATAGGATGTAAAACTGCCATCCCTTTTTAATAGGAGATGCTTTATGTGCATTAGAAATAATACAATAATGCTCTTCACTGAGCTCTACCCATTAGCAGGCTGTTTTTTCCCTTTCTTTTGGTTAATCTTAAAACTTTAATGTCATCTAAACACATTGACATCTTTTTTTTCCCCTCCCCTCTCTGTACTTGGAAGTGCTTTGAATTGAACTTTGTTTCAAATAAGGGCTAGCAACAAATATGGCATCAATATCCAGGGCCCTGGTGCTGCCTGACAGATGGTCCATAAACCAGCACATCTCCTTGCCTAAGGAATGTTAACAGTAGCGGCAGTGTGGCGGCATGTGTGAGCGAGCGCGCCTGAGAGTAACCTTGTGAAGAATGAACAGCTATAATGGCATTCTTTTCTATATTCCCATGTCTCAAATGTAATCAAATACCAGAGCAGCAGAAATAGAAAATGACAATCAAAACAAAAATAGAAATAACTTTAATAGCAGTTTCTGTGCTTCAGTCTCAGAGTGTTTTACAAGGAAGTATTGTTAAATTCAGGAAATAAGGATGTAAGCTGCTAAAAAGAAAGTATGCTAAGTCTGACTGGTGTTTTGGGGTACTTGTGGTTTGGTGTCTCATCTTACACAGAGCTGCTCTCTATTCCTTTCAGAACTCAGGATCAGGGAATAGTTTTCAAGATGGCTAATCAAAGTTATTTATTCTGGAAAATCGCAGATGTGTCACTGAACCTTGTTAGAGGAAACCAGGAAATTCTTCTGAACCATTTCTTCTGATTTCAGGTCTAATGCCTCACCATCACCCAGCAGTACGTATTAATCCTGATGGATGTAAGAATATTCACAGAATGCTGGAGATACTGCTGCTTCATGAACAAACTGAGACCATCAAAAGGAAAGTATCTCTCTCTTGTTTCAGAGCCATTACTGTATTGACCAAGTTCAAATTGACTGTGCAACTGCACTTCCTGCTTTTCCTAAGAATATCTTTTGGTTCATTTATTCGTGTGTCCTTTCAACAAGAAGATGTTGTGCTATTAATTGTGCTAGCAGGAGCTGGACAGTTGTGGGCCATGGATGTAGTTCTTTGCAGAAAAAAATGGTATGTGTTCATATGGCTTTTGTAGCAAGAGCTGAGGACTGGCCTGGCACCCAGGTGAGGTGACATGTTTGAAGAGATGTTTTAGTGACTCTCGGGATGCTGCTGTCATCTGGGACTGCTTGTAGGACGGAGTTGTAAATCTGCGTCTCTTTGTTGCCTGATGAATTTTTGGAAGAATAACTGTTCCTCTAGGCTTACAAAGTGAGTGGAATGGCAGAAGTGGCCTGCCATCCCTCATGTGACTCAGCCTGAGCGCTCTTTATAAGAATGGCCAGATTCCCTGCTTGGGACTACAATTACCCAGTGCTGCAGCTTTGCTGCCTCTATGGCTTTTCTTCAGCAGTGTTTTTAACCTGGATCTTCTGGCCTGCACTGGAGCCCACAAATAGCCAGGGCAGCAAGTGGATGCATCCATTAAAACAATACAGGTATCTGAAAGACCTGTTAAGTTGTGTATGTAAATATTTGAATGTCAGAATCCATTCTGCTAGTATAATTCGTGAATGACAGACAGAAAACTCCATTTCATATAGAGAAAATGACATATTCTTTTCATAAAGGGAAGCAGTGCAAGTCATTCAATTTGCATTTGGATATTGCTATTGTTCAGTAAGTGTTGTGGGTTTGGGTGCAATACTGCAAGAATCACACAAGGAAGTATAAATGTTTTCTGAAACTTGTTCTCTCTTGCAGATGGAAATTCAGCTCCCATCTCAGCCAATATATGAATCTTAAGAAAACAGGTGTATTCATTCAGTGTCTGGCTTATGAAAAAACACAGTCTTTTTTTTTCCCAATGAAGTTGCTCTGAAATTTGGGGTTATTTAAGGTAGGTTTAAATAGGAATTAATTTTTTTAAAAAGTCAAGGCAGAATTCAGAGATATTTTTACTGTTTTCTGTGTCAGCAGACTACCTCAGTGAGTACAGTTTAAATACCAAGTCAATTAATTGTCATAAATTCCTCAGGTTAAGTTGAGTTAATTGTCATGAAGTGCTGACCAGCTACATCAATCAAATGGATGAAACATTTGGGAAATAAACAACCAAAACAAATCCAAAACTCAGAATGGGATTTAGAACTAGTTGATGGAAGAAAAGAAGTACTACAGCCAATGCGTCATAAAAATTCTAGTCTGGGTTGTTGGTTGTTTTTCTAATTAAAAAAAAAAAACAACAAAACCACAAAAAACCCCAAAAAACAAAAACAAAAACACATACTGGCAGAAGTGGTCCAGTGAAGTCTTGGACAGAGCCCTGCAGTGCCAGCTCCATGCGAAGCATGAGCTCATCCCAGACCTAGCCAGACTCTACTGTAGAAAATTAAAAGTTATTTACTCATTTCAGTCAGCTTCTGGATTATGCCTTTTCTGATCAAATTAGCTCTTACCTTTTTCTTGCAGGACAAAGTCATCAGCCTGGAGCATATCACCAAACAGAAAATGAATTGCATTTGTCTGCTGGGTGTAGAACGCTTGTCACTGGGACTAAATCCAGTAGTCCCCATAGATCTCCAGGCCGCTGGACACAAGTAAATGATGCAGTTCTGCTTTTTGTTCATATTTGGTTCTGTACTCAGGTAGCTAAGTTTTCAAAGCAGCCATCCTCATGAGGGTAAACCTGTTTTCAGTCAAGGATATCAACTGTAAGTCAGTACAGGTGACCTCAGCATTTGTATGTTTAAATATCAGTATATTTTAAGTGGTTCAGTCCTTTTTAAGAGTTAGGATAAATACTCCACAGTATTTTAATTCTAGCTCAAATGTTTAGCTTTTCTTTCCTTTTCTAATTATACAGTAAGTGTAAGGAAACTATTGGGCCAGAATTAAGTATAAATACACATTCTAATAATCATCTGCCTTCTGTATGTGTAGAGGTCATGAAGGACTGAAAATAATACTGTGTTATTTTAAATATGCTTTAGCAGTTTATTTCAGGAAAAAAGAATGAGCAGGACTTACATAAGACAGAGAACTCAGAAAAAAAATAGTTGAAACAAAGCATTCACAAAAGTGTGTATGAGCTACAATGGATCAATGGCAGACTACCTTGATTTTAAAAAGGAACAAATCCTCTATTTTAAGCAACTACTTATGGCCTAGTCACTACATGACATGCAAAGAGACTACATTGACAGAGCAAGTCATGATTTAAGTGTGCTTCAAATAACAACTGAATGCTACCTGTTGGCCAAATAAATAGGGGTGGATTCCTTAAGAGATCTTTCAGTCTGGGATAAAAAGGTGTCAATTTACCTTGAAAAGGCATGCAAAGAAGTAGAAAAGGCACATGTAGCCTTGTCTGACACACATTCATTCCAGCAAATCTAAATATTCCCAAAACACAACAGGAAACATGCAGTACAATACTGATAATTCTTGTTCATAGGAACAATGAAAACTGCATTTGAAGGTACTAAGTTTTCAAGAGGGAAGGGGAAGATATGGGTTCAATGTCAGTTCTCTGCTGAAGCACAGTATGTAGCTCTGTGAAGAACCCACAAGAATTAGCTACACCCACAGAGCAGAGATGTGGCATTTCCAAAATTAGCGCTCCCCTTCACGCGGAATTAGTCTTCTGGGAATTAATTTCTTCCCTCACTCCCTGAAATGTGCAACAAATATATTAACCTTGAAACACCTTTCTGTCTCTCCTAAGCTTCACTGAAAATAAATCTAGGAGTCCTAGTCATTGTATGTGAAGCTGAGAAGGTAGTGTTAATTTAGTCTGCTTCCACAGAGAAATTCCACTGAGCCTCACTGCTGCACAGCCCTGCACACATAGAAACAGAGTGGTCAGTCTCCTCTGAGAAATAATACCAGGTTCAAACTGTCCCTCTTGTGTAAGGTATTAATTACATTTTCTTTTTTTAATAGTGAAAGTTTATTACTTATTTTGTGTCTTCACAAACCTGTGCTGGCGGAACAGGCACTTTTTCTTGCAGTGTCAGCCATGTGAAGATTTCTAGATGTCTCAGTTCTGGTCTGTGAAAAAAAAATCAAAACAAAAGGATGCAAGAGTCTGTGAATATAGATATGAGATTAATTGCATGGGGGAAAAAAATCCACAGGGCTTTTTTGTCCCCACAGATGTCACAGCCTCACAGTGCTCTAACAGGCTGGGCCTGCCTAGTGCCTCCTCATGCTGCTCTTAAAGGCAGTGTCTCAGACTTGGGGCCTCACTTAGGCTGTAGAGCTTGCTAGCTGGTACAAATACATTGATGCTGGAACTAACTCCTTGAGCAGTTGCTGGTCCCTGAAAGTTACTCTTTTAGCTGGTTTCAGGGTGATGCTGGCAAGGTGACAGAAATTCAGATTCTCACTCAGGCAGGGAAGAGAAGGTGGCTCTCCTTTGATGCAGCATATCCTACAAATAAAATAAACCACCTGTTCATTTTGAAGATCTGTCCATTGGTGCGGAAATCTTCCCCGTCTGTGAGCCAGTAAAGAGGCAAGACAGTAGATTGGGTTGGATTTTGGGGAAAAGTCAGTTGGTGTTCATGTGCACAATGGAAACAGAGGTCTCTTGGAAACCAGGACATTTATCTGGGTCATTAAACAGAAGCTGTGGGTCACTTACAGGAAATGGGGTGCTGTGGGTAGTGACTGGAGAGTAATAATGAGAGCCAGGTAATGGCATCCAGTCAATTACAGTCTTATGTTGGCATTGTCTAAAACGGAAAACCCAACAGTCTAAAAGGCCGTAACACTGATTCTGTAGAACATTAAACTATTACTTTATGCTGATGATATCCTACTGTTAATTAAGGACTCGCATGCTTCCCCTCCTGCTTATAATGAATATTGCTCTCTGAGTACAAAGTTATCATTGCACAAAATTAATGTCTCTGAGACTGCTGGGATGCAGCTTTCTAGAGTTCGCCCTTCAGCCCTGCTCACCTCATGGAATTGTAAGTGGGCACCCAAAAATATAGTACAAATACTTCGGGGCTGATATTACCAGAGCCTCAGACAATGTAATTAAAAACCATTTAAATCCAATTATCAAGCAGGCAGAAGAAGATTTGGAGGGATAGCCAGAGCTAAATAAAAGCAAATGTGTGTTATTCAGTTTTCCATCCCATCAGGTTGTTGAAGTAGAGATGAGAATATTGTGTAAGTCAGCACCCTCAGAGTTACTGTCATTAATGAGCTCATGGCAGTATTTCCCATGGCACCAACAGTTACATGTGTTGAGTTTACTTTCAGCATTAATGTACATAAATGCCTATAAAAAATTCTAACAATGACTAATTATATTTCTCACCCACATCTAAAAAAAAATAGAAGTCCTACAGTTAGGAGTACTTCACCTACTACTGAAACTCAGCTGTTTCTTTAAAGGGTACAGAGGTGGGTCACATAAGTACCACATTCAGCACACAGAATGTGACAAAACTTGAACTGTACTGCCAAGTTCAGGTTTAGCAGCAGCCCAGGCTTCTGATGCAGTAAACCAGCAAAGTGTCCTTAAAAGTCACTGTAGAACTTACAAGAACCTACTAACCTTACACTGCAGAACTTACCTACAACAACTACAGTGTATTTCAGATGACATAAATTTCAGGATGTGAGGATGAATTAAAGATGCCATACGAAACTTTCAAAAAGTATTTATAGCTCTTGGGATGAGAAATGTTACTATTCCCCTTAAATGTCATATAATTGGCCCAATTTTGTGCACCAAAATAATGCATATTTTTATGGGTTTTTATTCCTAAAAGGCATAATTTTGAATGAAAATTGTTGTATTTTAGGTAAGATTATCTTTTTTCTCTTCCTTATACTGTAAACTAATATTGATGTTAAGCAGAAGTTGCATTTCAGTGGTGGCTGAAATAGATATATCTTTCTGGAAAGCACATGAAATCCTTAGTGATGAAAAGAAATATATAAATATTAATTATTTTTGGACTGGCTTGAAAAATTAAATCATGACAGACAAACTAATTTGAACACTACCCCATGATTTTTTGGCCATTCAGCATGTACTGTGGAATTAATTTTACCTCTGAAAAAAGGAAGACAAGATCCATTCCAACAAGTGTGCTCAGATTTTTCTAGTCTATTGTGGGATTAGCCAGGTGGGGCCAGATAGCAGAGAGATCTTGCTGGGGAAATGGTCAAGCTGTTGTGCATGACAGCTGCCTGCCAAAACAGAAAGCTCATACGTGCCAGAGAAGGCAGTGATACATTTTTGTGATAAGATGGGGGCTGTAAATAAAAGGTGTCAGTGAAAGAACAGCCTGGACAGCAATAGGTACATGGAGAAGGTGCTGGTGGTATGAGAACATGAGCTATGAAGATGGCTATGAAAAGTGCATTATCCTAATGGCTCTACAGCAAACACATGCAAGATAGTGCTGTCAATACTTAAAGTTGGCAAAAAATGTTCAGCAGGTGGGTGTTCCTCTTCAAAACTGCAGCCTGAGAGGTGTGCTTTGCTGCTTCCCAGATACCCACATTCTCTGAATTATATTCTTAGCAAATTTCTGCATGACAAATTGTCAGCTTTCTGCACAGGCATTTGAGCTTCACAGAGTGAGTACCCAGGGTTCAAGTCACAAGAATAAATTGACAGACACACAATAATCAGAGATCTCTAACATGTTAACATTGTTTAAAGACTATGGAACAATTTAAACAGCCTCAAGGACATTCATAGTTTCTCCTTCTGATCCATGTTTGGATGTAGTAAACAAAAGGTCTTCTCATATATCACTATGAGAAGATAATAATCATACCATGATTAAAGTAATGGACAAAAAAAGTGGGAATGAATAGAGACAGATTAGTGCTAGACTTCCTTCAGAGTCATTTGGGGTGAACTGGTTCAGCTTATTGGTAAGAGGTCGTGCGCAATAAGTCTGCTTGTGTTCCTAAATTATTCAAAATTTTTAAACAAAAAAACAACTCTAAGTACTTGCAGAAAAATGTATCAGAAACTGGCAGATAAAAATCACAGATGAGGGTTAGGTTCAATAAATACAAACTAAAGCATGAAGAAAAAAAGTAGTAGCCATGCATGTTCAGTGGTATGCTTTAAATCACTTAAGAAAGAAACACATCAGTGTTGGTCTAAGAAGTCAATAAATTAGAGGAAAGGCAAAAAGAACAGGACAGGAGACAACATTGTTGCATAATAATGCTGTTGCATAACTCTAATATGTTGCATAATAATGCTGTTGCCTGCACTCTAAATACCAGCTGCAGTTCTGGTCCTGGTCTCAGCAAGGATCAAAGAGTAACTGGAAAGAGTCTGGAGATGGATTGCAAGACTAATCAAAGGAATTGGACAGCTTCCTGTCCAGGAGTGATGATAGACTAGGCTTTGGTACTATAGTAAGGAGATGACTGAGGGGTTTATAAGGAAAAAAGATCTCAGCTGGCAGAGCAGGGCAATAAAATGGTTATCATTTGGTGTTTCTGAGAATACAAGAATCAGAGGCTTCTACATTTCATGTTCAGCATTCAGAGTAGAAAAAAACCAGACCGATACTTTTCCATATGCTGCGTATTTGAACCCAAGAACTACTTGCCACACGCTGCTGAAAAAATTCAGCACGTTCCCCAGTACACCATCAATTCACATGGGTGCAAAGTGTAATTGTACAAACTCATACAGGACAACAGCTCAAGCCTATGAAAGGAAAATGTCACAGCTAACTCAGGAGACCGCCAAGATACGGATCACTAGAGGCTGAAAAGATATTGCTGTACATTTCCTTTCTTGCCTTGGTGTTGCCTGCTTGTGTGAAAGGGAGCTCTGGTTTGACCCAAAAAAGCTGTTGCCTTGGCAGATGAGGCTTTTGGGTGTGCTCAGTCAAGCTGAGCCCTAGTCCTTCTGCAGCACATATTTCACACTACAAGCTCTTGGAGCATTACTCTGTGTTCATGGGCATAGCATGACCAGCTAAAAATGATGGCAGGAAATTGCCTAGAGTGGTTCTGTACACCATGGAGGTTGAAAAAATGAAAAGCCAGAAGATAGTAAGAGTAGAAGATAGCAATGTTAAGGGGACAGGAACAGATGGACACACAAGACTAAGGTTTAAACCCAACTGTAAGTACAGCAGAGATGGATTGTTAATCTGGCTGTGAAAGCAACCAGCCTACATAAGTTCTGCTGGGTACTGACTGAAGACACAGCCAGGAAAGAGCTTTTTTGAAGAGAAGAAAATCAGGAGCACACAGTCTGCATTTCTGCTCTCCTAAGAAAATGATGCTGTGAAACATCAGCTAGAACTGAGCTTAAATCAGGGCCTAGTTTCTCATCTCAAATAAATCATAGTGGCAGTAGCAAAGAGAGAGAATTAACTATTTGACCGCACTTCACCAAAGTCACTTTAACACTGCTTTACCTGAATTCTGTAACCTAGTGTTACAGAAATAAGTGTAGGTGTATTAAATTTTATCTATCCTAGTCAGCCAGCCTGTGTTTTTTTTTCTTTCACCAAAAAAAAACCCTGAATCACCACACTGCAAACTGTCTCTGAATAGCCTCATCAGACATTTGGGTTTTCTTTGTGGCTTCGGTTGTTTATAACAAGAACTAAAGTTATTAGAGATTGGGCCATAGTGTTTTATTTAGAGTACAGAGCATAGTTTAGGGTGAGTATTTTTGAGTCTTTCCATCATCAGATTTCTGTGCTGGAGCACTCTTTGGTAGACACAGCTGCATGAAGCTGCGGCCTTTCAGAGATACAAGAGGCCAATGGACCTCTTGGCCCTATTTCTTGAACTACCTCCAAATTTTCTCACAGGTTTTGGAAGCTAAACTCTTGATCTTTGTTTTTTTACCTTATCCTGCCTTGTTGACTTTAATTGCAAATTCTCTGGTGCCTTAGTCTAGGTCTCTAGGTACTATCATACTACAAACGATATATAATAACAATATCATATTTGATCAGCTGCCTTGTAATGGCTTTTTTCCTTCTGGGCTTTAAACTTTTTTTTATTTGATTGCATCCTTGCCCTAATTTCAAAGAAGGAAAATAATAGATTTTCTAGAGAACAATCCCAAAAGTCCTATCTACAGCTGATCTGCAATTCAATGTAACAGTTCTTTTCTTTTTCATGACTTTCAGATTTGAATAATATAATTTGTGTGATGTTACTCAATTTCTCTGTTTTAATTTGAAATCCTATTTTTAATCAATTAGGAAAAAATGACCTAATTAAGGAGTAATTTAGGCCAGCAACTTAAACATTGTTTTATAAAGTAGCTGCATTTAATTGGAAATGTGCTCAACTACTGCATTGCATTAGCAAGTAATTTGGAAGAAACAGTCAATGGGATCCCCTGACTGCTATTTCAGAAATGATAGTGACAAAGCTGAAGTCCACAGCAGTCTGATGAACTTGGCTATTACTAATAGTTTTGCTATGAGCCTAAAGGTCCAAGCAATTGCAGCCTCTCATTATACACACAAACACACAGTGACTTCTGGCTCCTGGGAGTCAGCACTGAAGAGCTCTGAAATTACTTGATGGATATAAAGCTCAAGAGCCAAGAACACAGAGAGGGGACCCAACTTGCTCACCCCCCATTATTAGTCAGCGGCAAACTCAGTAATAGCCCTTGGCTGCCAGACTGCCCCCAACCAGAGAACTAGGCTGTCACTAGCTAATGTACCTGGCTAAAAACATTTCTTAAAAACTCCACAACACCTTTTTCTTTCTGTATTTCCCCTTAGCTGGTAGATATCCTAGCATCAGGGTTGTCAGAACTTTCCCAAAAAATGCCCACATGGCACAAAGGGAGGAAGGTTGTTTAAAAGCTCACTAGCATACCTTAGGAAAGAAATTCAACTTCAACACCCAGAGGATGTGTTACAGGTCACAGCTCTGCACTGGCTGCCATTAGTGCAGGTCACTCCCTTTTATCTGGACTTGTCTCTCCACTGGTGCTTTTCATTGGAGCAGCACTACAATACAGATGGTTTTAGCATCAGAAAGAGAACTTGTCTGATGCTTTTGTGCTGTCTATGCCATATTCCATTCTCATTTACTATTGGTGGTTTTAGTATTGTGTACTTACAGTAGTGCAGTGGGAAAAACAATTATGACTCTGCTGTGGGCATCAACACACTCTTGAAAGGCCACTGGTTTCCAGCTGATCACCTAAGGTTTCTTCACTGTAGAGCGGGTATTGCTAGACAAACTTATCAGCACATTATTTATTCATGTTGGCTCAGAATTTTTCCTCAGATAACAGCTCTCAGGGAAACACTTACAAAGGCCTTCCACACTGACAGAGCCCTTGCCACATGTTACTGCTTCATGACTGGGAACAACAGCATTGTATTCCATTAAAAAATATACCCAGAGAGTGCTTGCAGGCTCAGATCACTTCAGTTTTATACTAATACTATTTGTCATTTAGTTCATGTCAGGCCATTATTGTTTGAATCCTTTGGTTGAAATTGGAGCTACAGAGGCAAGAGAGGTTGTAAAACTCTTGGTACCTAAGTGGCTGTAACACCAAGGAAGACACAGGAAGCCACAGAGCTGCTGGCCCAAAGCCCCAGCAGGAGCACATGCAATTTTGTCGTGCTGCAAAGGGGATGCTTGGTGGGCAGGAGAGAAATTTGGCATTTGGACAATTTAGTCCTCAGCTACTGATGCCTTACTTCAGACAGGGCACAGTCTCCTTTGGCCAAGCAAAGCATGGAACAGCAGACGTGTAAAACTCACTGAGGGCAAGATGTACAGCAAGGCTGGCGCTCTGCATATCACCTCTAAAATCAAGTGTGCCTGGATAAAAGAACTCACAGCTTTTGTAGTCAAATATTGAGTTCCCTAGGAGATCTCTGTGAGGAAAGCACGCGTTCTGCACCTTCCTTTAAGTCAATAGTAGCAATACATTATCAGATTGCCTGTTTTCCCAGATACATTAAATCTAGTGTGGCAAAGGTGAAAATGTTAGCTGTTTGCAGCCTGACACAGAGTCAGCAAAATCCTGGGCCCTTCAAAAGTATCAGCTTTGATTTTAAATCCTGTCATACTTCAGGAGAGAGGATATGCAGTCACCTCACCTGGTGGCCTCCTTCAGTGACAGCTCCATTTCAGCCTTCTGGCAGCATGAGCTTGGGAAAAATCAGTG
Source organism: Geospiza fortis (assembly GCF_000277835.1). Classification (NCBI taxonomy): domain Eukaryota; kingdom Metazoa; phylum Chordata; class Aves; order Passeriformes; family Thraupidae; genus Geospiza; species Geospiza fortis. The sequence goes on from NW_005054304.1 coordinate 11,651,034, forward strand.
CAGGATCCCAATCTTGCTGAGTTGTATTCATATGAAACCACCACATCAACAGGATCTCTAGACTTTCAATGGAGTTTAGTGCAAGACACATCTTGCCCTAATCTATGCTTTTACACTAATGGCATAAATTTCCCCACCTTCTGGAGATGTCAACTTCCCCCACCTTAGTTATTGAGGGAGAAGTTTCTATTCCAGTGTGCACTCATATATTAAATAAATAAAACGTGACCATCCAAATTCCACCAAAAGACCTTGTAGGAAAGAAAGGGCCTGTTTGAAGTATAAATTACAAGTATTCAAAGAAAAATATAATCAATATTTGTTTGCCTTCAACCCAAACACTAACACACTAAACTGGCCTGACCTACACGGTGTGCAAGTTTCCTGCCACAGTACCATCGGCAGTAACAGCCATTAGCATGGTGAGACTTTGTAATACTGCTGAACAGAAGTGTCTAAATTGCATGGACCTGCAGTGGGAAAAGAAGGAGCCTTGGATCCTAAAAATAGGATAAATAATGCTGGGAAGTGAGTTTCCCATCCCTTCACTTTTTGGGGAGAGCTGAGAAGCATAAAAAAATGAAGGGGTAATAAGGCAAAATATGAAAGAAGAACATCATGAACTTCTCTTCCAGCTTTCCTTCTGGAAGAGCTCTTGAATCTGATTTTAAGTACCTCAGCCATGGAAAGCACCAAGAGCTGTATCAGTGTTAGCTACACAGCATCAGCCTCATTTACACTCATGGCTAATTTAGAATAAGACTGTTAAAGACTAATTGTTTGAATAAGTAGTGTTAACGACTGATAGTGATTAAGTGCTAACCATTGGCAGTGTATATTTGCTAATGAGTGTCAATCTTGAAAAATGCTGTTTTGAAGTTGGAAACCCACTTGATTTATCAGATGTTTAAACACTCCAACCACAGCAATTGCTAATTTCCTCACTGAAATACTTATATGATGGGTGGATATTCATTTGTAATAAGTTGTTACATTTCAAATGACCATCAGAAAATTCAGTACACAAACCTATTGAAATTTTGGAAGACTTTCAAGCTCTCTGCATCCCATTCAAACACATCAAAACTGAGCATTACTGCTGCATCAGTAAGCCTAGCAACCTTCGGACTTTGTGATAATTTGGTGCATGGATTAAAAATCCAGTTGGATTCCCTCTGCCTAGATCCTTTGGACCAGGATTTCTTCCATCAGCTTTAGAAGCCAAGGTTTTTGATGAAGAGCATAGAGGGAGACTGCTACCTCAGCAAGTGTGACTCTAGTGCTGGATAATCCACTGTGGAGACACACAATTCTGTTTTGCAGCACAGAGAACCTGTATCTGACCATCCTGTGCTAAAACAAAGGTTTTCTAACAAAGGACAAATGCAATCAAAATGACATTATCCCAGTGGTATAATGACTGTCATGGTACAATGGCTGCTGCACATTCTCCTGACACAGAATAGGAATGGACTCGTGAATCTTCACCAAGAGGATTGGATACCAGTAAAAAAAGGTGTAATAGGAAAAAACATCTTGATGCCAAAGCCAGACATTATAAATTATATAATATTTTAATATATAATGATATATAATTATATATAAATTATATAAAATTTATTTATTATATAAATACCTATTTATGTTTTGTTTGTTTGTAATTGTGGGTTTGTTTGGTTTGTTGCTTTTGGTTGGTTTTTTTTTAAACTAAGGATAATTAACTGCTCAACAAAACCACGAGAAGAGTAGGAAATTAGAAAAGTATAATGGTCCTTGATTAATGGAATAGGATAAACAAGTCAGTTGTCCATTCTGCCCTTGAAATCTATGAGTTACCACAACTCTCAGCAGATGAGAGAGGTTGTTGGGGGTTTTTTTCCTTAAAAGTAAGAGCAATCAGTGCTGATTAATGAGCACCAGACTAGACATTTAAGAGGGTCCACAACTGCAACTGTAAGCACTTATAAATTCCTGTCTTGACTGAACGTAATGATGTTTTACAGAATAAGAACTATGTACTTAGTACACAAAGTCTGATAGTCTGGCTTAGTTCTGTTTGCTTTATATTTGGAAGGAAAGGCTGATTTTTACATGCCAGCTCTGACTTTCAAAGTTCATTTAAAACCATTTTTTTCTAACTGGTAGTGTGTGAATTGGCATCATAGCTGAATTTTCCCTTGTTCAACTGAAAAAAGTTAACACTGTATCATTTTATTCCTACTTGGAACACAAGAGCTGCTTATAAACTGCACTTAACATTGAACATTTAGCAATTAAAAATCCCTTGTACAAGCCTAGACCAAAGAGAAAGTACAGTAAGAAATGGGAAGAAAGGCTGCATTTGTGTTGGAAGTAATCCAGCTTGGCAGATGAGCAGCTTTCCCTCCCATAACAGTGAGGTGCTGCTTCTACCTGCTTGCACGAGGACCAGCAGCAGCGATGGGTACTGACTGGAAAGCCTGAACAGTGCCAGGGGGTGGCATTACAGGTGTCAGGCTGAGTCAGAGAAATGTGCTCTGAATGGCTGGGGCCAGAATGCAATTATTTAAGAGGTAAAAAAACCCAATAGGAAGTAAACCCAAATGAAAGAGGATTAGATGGTGGACAAGATTATCCTATAAACAGGCCCTCACTTTTGCTTCCTTTTAATTCAGCTGGGGGCCAAGGAAACCCATGTTTCCAGTGCTAATGGGCCTTGTTGAAGGCATTAAGACATTTTATAAAGAATGAGAGGCTGAGGGATTAGGAGTGACGGGAATTCACTGAGCGTTCATGAATTAGCATCAAAGGATATCTGCCTCCATGGGAAGTTAAAAGCAGAGCTAAATGGAGATACCATTATGGGAGGAAAATGGCACAGACATTTTTTTAGTTAAAAACAATATTGTTATTATATTAAGTACAGCTCATTATACATGTATGTTAATTTCTGTCCTGAACTTCAAGATATAAAGCAGACTGAGAATTTCTATTCAGTCTTGCTTATCATGGAAGTACAGGGGATATTAACTTTGGTAAGAGGATTAGTGGATGCTCAGGGTCTGGGTCTAGAGTGGGACTTTTTGGCATGATTGCAGCCTACATAGCCCATACAAACACTAAATGCTGCAGCTGTGTGTACTAAAGAAAGGCAGAAAAATCCCAAACCACCTTTATTTCAGAAAAATGGCTAAGAAAAGCAGGCCTGTTAGAAAACACCTCTGTACTAAGCACAAACAGCTACATAGGAGTAGTGTTGTGGGGCTGAAAAGCCCCATGTCCATCAGGTCCAAGTGGCACAGCAGCCTGCTGGGTGAGCAAATGGTGAAAGCAATTTCTGAACCTGTCTGTCTGTATGTGTTCATTGCAAAAAAAAAAACCAAAGGCTCGTGCTCCTTCCTGTGCAAATGCTCCCTGATTGTGAATATCAGAAATCAAACTGGTCCTTATTGCCATAGCCCAGAAGGAGCAGCAGAATGAGAGAAAAGCTGGAAATAATGAAAAATGTTTCTCTATCTAAAACTCACTATTTTTCTAGCTACTGGTGTTACTCTTGGTCCTTCAGCTTTTGCTCACTGTGGTGATATAATACCAGCAGGAAATTAAACTACAAATAACCCACTCATCTTACTCCACCCCTGTAGGTAAGGGAGGGAGAAAAGCAAAACCTATGGGTTGAGATAACAATTTACTGAAAACACAAAGCAACGGAATAAGAAATGCACAATAACAACCACAATATTAATGCCAAGAGTATGCAAAACCAGAGGGTGTTTTACTCACAAAAAGGTGTTCACCATCAGGATCAAAAACAAGATGGTGGACTCTTGTTGTAGGTTGTGTCCACATGGCTTCTCCAGACAAGGATCAGATGGTGACTGTTCCTGCACACCACATCCCATGGCCATCAGGAACAAAGATGAGATGGCAGGGGAGGCTCTCATGGCTAGTGTTTCCTGCCCCCTGCCCAAAACAACAAAAAACAATGGATGGAAGCTGCATCATCTGAGCTGGGTCACGCTGCTCTCCACTGGGCTCAGCTCTGCTTCCTTCTGCTAGATCAGGTTGCTCAGAGCCCCTTTGAGCATGGCCTTTTCACACTGTGTTCATGGGCACAGTTCCTTATTCTGGGTGTGCACAGCAGCTGGAACAGTCATTAACTCATCAGTCCATATTTCGACAATGTACACCTGTGACAGTTCATATTCTTGGAACAGTGATTGACTTACAATCCTGTCAAAGCTTCCAGTGCCCTAATGAACAGAAGCTGTAATTTAGCTTAAGGATGAGCAGGGCTCTCCCCAGCCCTAGGCGCAGAGCAAGCAGCAGCTTCATCCTCAGCGGGCAGCCTGGCTTCTTCCTCATGGATTAAGTGAACCCTGGGCAGGTCTCTCCCCATCTCCTTTCAAGGGCAGGAGTGATGTATCCCAGAAAATACGTGGCTCCCCCTCAGCAATTTGTGGGGCAGCACCACTGGCTTGTTGCCCTCACTCTATGCAGATGAACCCAAGACTAAACTGGTTCTTCCCTCCCTGGGAATGAAGGCACTTTTCAGTCAGAAAACCATCAAAAAGCATCCTCAATTTCACATGTTACACTTGAATAATACTTTCTCTGTTTATTAACTAATAATTAAGTGTTTAATAATCAGCCAATATTTGTAAACTAGTAATTCATTCTTATTTGTATACTTGCAAGTTGATTATTCAACACATACTCAATATCAAACTATGATTCTTATAATCAAGTAATCACATCAATTTATTTATAACCATCTCAAGAGTCCCCCTGGTGCTGCAGAGAGTAGGAACTGAACTCCCCCTGCCCCATGAACATGACAGGACCTGGGCAGGATCAGGCAGCATCCTGGCAGTCACCCTGTGCATGTCTGTCCCCTTGGCCTCAGGGAGCTGCACAGAGAGCGAGAGTTAGCAATGCTCAGGTGTAAGAAATCAAGAAAGGATGGCAAGAGACATGAATGGATTAGTTGAGACCGGCTAGTCAAACTGAAGGACAAGAAGGAAATGCACAGGCAGTGGGAGCAGAGACCGATATCCTGGGAAGGATATAGGGACACTGCCTGATTGTGTAGGGATTGGGTCAGGAAGGGCAAGGCGTAGTTGGAGCTGAACTTAGCAAGAGATATGTCAGAGGTGGGTGAGAGGACATGAGACAACAATGTATGCTTGCAGCTCAAAAAGCCAAATGTGCCTTGGGTTGCATCAAAAAAAAAGCATGACCAGCAGATCAAGGCAGGTGATTCTGCCCCTCTACTGTGCTCTGGTGGCAAGCAAGTCTAGAGGAGGCCACAGAAACCATCAAAGGGCTAGAACACCTCTCTAGTGAAGAACAGCTGAGAGAGTTTGGTTTGCTCCATGTGGAGAGGAAAAGGCTCCAAGAGGACCTTATTGTGGCCTTTCAATACTTTAGAAAGATTCAGACTAAACATTTTTTACAATAAGGGCAGTAGAATACCAGCACAGGTTGCCTAGAGAGGTGATAGGTGTTCCACCCCGGAAACACTCATGGTCAGGTTGGACAGGGCTCTGAGCAACCTGATCTATTTGAAGATGTCCTTAATGATTGCAGGGAGGATGGACTAGATGATCTTTAAAAGTCTTTCAGAACATAAAATAGTCTATGTTCTATTGTTAAAAATCTGCTACTGTTCACCAGGAACAAGCAAATGAGAGGAGATGAGGAGATGTGAAGGCTACAAAGCTGCCTGAAATAAAGTATTACCGGTGGTTTTGATCAGCAAAATCCATGACACAGAAAAAGGGTGAATAATATGACTAAATGAAGAGATAAGACTTTAAAACACTCTCTTTAAGGCTGTTCCATGATGGCTCAGTGAAGCAAACTGTTTCAGGGACTCTTTAATGGGAGCAGTCTGTAATGTGGGGGAAAGAATCCACAGTAAAAAACAGTGCTCAATAACCGACTCATACCTCAATCAGTAACTATATGCTTTATATTACATGTATGTATGTCATCCACTCAGCACCAACTTTGGAAAAAGAAGAAACCCCCAGGCCAAGCACATATTACAAATACAGAAGAAATACCAGATTATTGATGCCTTTTTTTATTTTTTCTTCTCACCCCTAAGGTAAATATGGAAAAGTAAAGGAAGCTCCTGGACTACTAGAAAAGGAAGCTGAATAAGATGCATCCGTCACATGCCACATAGGAAAGTAGACAGGGATGCATAGGTAAAAGAACATTATCATCACATTCTACATAACTGTTGTAGTCTGTGATGTGGTGAGGTGTTCCAACTCACCTCTAGGGAGGCTGCAGACAGAGGGTAGAAATATCTCCCATGTTCTGTAGGGGACAGCCTAGCATTGGTCTGCCTCCCCAGAACAACATCTCCTGCAGATTGTACTCCTGTCTGCCAGCCCTGAGACAGCAGAGATCCAGGTCTAGGCCAAATGAACATCTAAAATATTTCTAGATGCAGGTTTAGTGCAGGGCACAACTCTGAGTTGTAACTCAGAGTTACAACTTCCCATGTTTGCAGTTGCCTGACTGTGCAGTTTTCCCCTTCTCCTGCAGAAGCCAACCAAACAACCACACTCTTCTGTTGAAGATTCCAAGTCAGGATCTGTATTTAACTCCTACCTGCTGTGTATGTACAAAGGCATTACCTGTTTACTGTGTAATTAGGTAGGTCGTCTAACTTTGCTACACCAATTATTTTTGCTTGTTTCTGAGTACCACTTTAAAACTCTTACTTGATTTTGTTGCATGAGATGTGACAGAGGAGCAATTTGTCACACTTTGCTCTTTCTGGAGGGGTGCCTGAGCAGCTTCTGGTTTGCATAGGCAGCTGTTTTACTGGACCTGAATAAGACATTGAGCTTTGATGACAGGCTGCTGCAAAGAACACATGAATTGTAGGGTGTCACGGCAGTTTAATTCTCAAAGTTGAGGGGATTTTCTTGTTAGCAAAAGCTGCTTTGTTGTCTGACATGTGGGTTCTATGGACTTGCTGCCAAAGACATGGAGTCATACTCTCAAAAGGGCTTATACATTACCAGTGCAAATTTTTTCTCCTAATGATTTATGATTTAAGCGCCTAAGTTTCATTTTTGGGACAGAGTCAGGGAAGTATTTTGTAACCTGCAGTTATAAAATAGCTCAGGTAGAAGGACTATCAAAATAACTCATAAATGCTTCCAAATATGCACCATTGGGACTTTTTTGGAGATATGCACCTGTCAACACCATTGAGTTCTCTTTAGTTTTCAAAAATTCAAGAGTTCCTGAGTGAGGAGAGGGTTATTTGAATATAAAGTTAAGTTCAAAGTACTGATTTTTTTAAAATGCAAACTTCTTCTAAAGCAGTAGAATCTGGTGTTGATTTGAAAGGGGGAGGGGGAACAAAGTTTGGGTTTTTTTCAAAAATATTAAAATTTTCATGCAAAATAGAAACTAAGCTCTTTGAAACAAACCAGTCTCTATTCCTTACTTCTCTTCCCATGGGCTCTTCATAGGAAAAACCACTGCAGCTAGGCAGGGACAAATTGCCCCCAAGGGAGGCAGATGGCCTCTGAAACCAGGTAGTGTGTGACCCTGGCACGTTACTGCCCAGACCAGATCCATAGCAAATAACATCCCTGCAGCTTCCAGACATGTGATACAGCCTGATTCCTCATGGGAGTGAAACAGCCTGGCTGGGAACTGCCTGGCTCTTTTAGCCAGAGGTCTTGTGGCAGCATGATCCTCCTGTGCCATTTCATGTTCCCTGCACTGGATGCTTCACCAGCACCACCACACACAAGCATTTGGGCATGATTTCTTTTCTCTTACTCTGGCCTCAATTTCTCATTACAGAAAGCCATGTCAGCAGCAATGCTTCCTCCCTAACCTTTGCATTTTAAGCCTTTGAGCAGTGAGTACACAACTTTCATTTTCTCCTGCTCCATCTCTATAGGCAGATAGGGTGACAGAAAGAAAGGCATCACTACACACAAAAGAAGGAGATAAAACCGGAAAGAATATGCAGCAACTTTCCTTCTCCCCATTTATAAATAATTTGGCTTCTCATCAGTCCTCAGTAGCATGGCTGCTCCCCAGTCAGTATTTCTAACTAAGAACTGCAGCACTGCCTGCTCAAGCCTAGAATTGCCAAAAAAGGATCTTCTATCTCTCAAAACCAGATGAAAGCTGTGTGCCTCCCAGCTGAACAGAACATGGGGAAGTAGCAGAGGTGTGTCTCTGGGCTGCCTCTGTTTCTAACAATCTGCTTTTAGCCACTGTCAAATGCAGAAGGCTGCCTGTTTACTGCATTTCCAGACCAAGAACAGACCCTGTCTCCTTAGGAGACAACTCCTCTATCATGGCATTGCTTTGCCAACGTGCCCTCCCCACTGTTGGTACCAGCTACCTGTTACTGCAGAGATGTTTAATTACTTGCAGAGCTCACCGGGGGGGGCTCCCACTCACCT
>NW_005054304.1:11659478-11675518 GCF_000277835.1 Geospiza fortis
TTTTCCCAATACTAGCTGTCTTGGCTTACAGAAGATGAGGGTTAAACCTGCATGTCTAGCATTGAATACTTAGACTCTCTGTATGCTCCATACACATTTTATATACAGGGAGTACTGGGATGTACTGGGAGATGCCCCAGCAATCTGACGTGGATGCACTTCAACAATTTTATATAAGTGCATGTTACTGTAATGCACATACAAACCCAACTTGCACAATAGCAATTTTAAATTATCACAGCTTTATAGCATTTACTTGCTCAATGCTTTTTAAAACATAGTGATGCAATCAGCAGACTTCAGATTTTGTTTGTTATTATACAAAGGGGAACATCAAAGGTGCTAACAAGAATGTAAAAGTTACGTGGATGATCAAAGGATACTGACAGTAAAAGCCATACACTGAAGTGTGTGAAAATTTAAATATGGTTTTTACAGTCTTTCTATGAGTCATATGGATAGCAAAATAGGGGAAAGACCACAGCACATGCCTTATCACACTGCTGGCATTATCAGTCCTCTCTGAGGCCATCTCTGTCATGTATGTTATTTTACAAGAATCAAAACATTATTATAGCTACAGGGTACTGAAACCATTGCATAGTTTCCTAACAGCCACTCCCTCCTAACCTTCCCATGCTGGAAACATGCACTGTTGCCAGCACACGCCAAGCTCGTCAGCACGAGCCACGTTGGGAATAAAGAGCTTCCCTCAGGGGGGCAGCCAACAGAGAGGCTCCTTCCTGGCCGAAACAAACTGCTGGGAACGGCAGATGTCTGCTCCAGAGTGAGCAGCTCACAGAAAGGGCTTTTGATACCCGGCAGGGTTGGGCATGCTGCGCTATCTGGCATCACCAGTGTTGCTGGGAATTTTGCTTCAGCGTTTCTGCTGTCTAGACATACCATTATTTTGCCTGTGCAAAGCTGCCTGAGCCATCTCCTGCCCATCAATCCCCCAAGAGGCCTCTACCAGACATGCCGGGAAGCTGCCACACACACACTGACAGCACCTTTTGAAGGAGGGAGCTTCAGCATAACAGCAGAAAAAATAATAAAATCAGGAGGCTTAAATGACTTATGTAGGGTCCCAGAGGAGTGTGGGGTAAAAGCCAGCTGATCTCCCGGGCAGAAATAAAGGCTGAGGGTAGCACAGGAGCCAGGAAAAAAGCACAGAGGTGCCAACAAGGTGACAATGCATTTGCAGGGCTTCTGTGCACAAGGGCTTCCTATGCTGCCCCTTCTTCTGCAGGGGAAGGCCGATTTAATTCCAAACAGCAAATTTAGATTCAAATACAGCTCTGTTCCTTCCCCCTCAGCCTTTGGCATGACAAAGGGGAAAGCTGTTGAGCATGACGCAGAGCTTCCCATGTTTTGATCCAACTCTACATTGTATATTTGATGCTGTTTCTTCTGATTCCTTCTGCCTACCAGGTTTCCTCCTTCAGGAACTGAGGCCGACAAACCTATTTAATCTTTCATATTGGCACAGTGATAACTTCTTTTTAAATATTTCATATTGTTGTACTGATAAAGAACATAAGACAAAATTTGGCATGAACACAGTCCAGAGGAGAATCTGCTTAAAAATAAAACACTTGGGAGAATGGAAGGAAACAAGTAGCCATGTGGCTGGAAACAAAATTAATTTAAGTTAAGCAGGTCAAGCCTATAATGAAGTGCTTGTAAACAAAGAAAATCCAAACATTTCTACTAATCATCAGCTCCAATTATTTCACTAACACCCCCTCATTAGATGTACTTAGTGGCCTGTAGCTATTCTATTTTCTAAACCCATGTACTGTCATCCTTTCTGAGATGGCTCCAGAGGGCAGAAATGCAGACAAATGCAAGCATTAATCCAGCAGCCTGGCCAGCCAAGGCACAGATGCATTAGGTGGTGGCTGTGACCCTTTGCAGTGTGTGTGCCACAGTGTCAGGGTGGAAGTTGGGAGCAATATGCTGCTGGTGCCAAGGGCGAGCTCTTGGTTAACATTCCACAGTTATCCAGACACTAGAAATGGCCCCTCTGGGTCCACAGTTGGGTTCATGAGAGCCCAACATACAAACAGCTGCCCCATGGCAAGGGAGACAGACCATAGCTAGGTTAAAGCAAAACTTTGAATGTACAAAGCTATTGCTGCAGCTTGTAGCTGCCACCCTGTTCCACAGGGGAATTGCCTATAAGCTAAATCCAGGGACTTGCATTCAGCAACTCTATTCTCAGGCACTCCATGGAAATGTCCAAGGCTGCAGCCATCCCTTGAACTTTTATGATTTATGCCAGCCCCAGGCCTGAGTGTGCCACCTGCCAGACACAGACATGGTGCTCTCAGCTTGCTGGACTGCCCTTTGCAGGCTCCAGTTGCCATAAGGGGCAGATCTGGGAGTGTAACCCAGAGCACTGCTGGCCCACAGCCCTCCTGCCTGCCCTCCTGCATCCTTTCCACACACCACAGGCTTCAGATACCTCAGCACAGAAAAAGCTTGCAAAAAATTGCAAAGTTTCAAAAAAAAGAAAAAGTCTGGTGGAAAGCTAAAAGAGCTTGTACTTACTAGCAAAAACCAAAAGGGAAGAAAAAGCAACCACTAAGCAATTAATTGAAAAATTATTGGCAGGCCAGGCCAGGGTGTTGCTGCAGCCTTTAATGATAAATGATAATAGGACCAGTCAACACTATGCAGCAGGATAATACAAACACACCCTCTAGAGTGAAAGCACAAAATGAGCCATACTATTATCATAAATAGATTAATTAACTAGAAAGGGAACATTAAAGAACAAGGGGTTATTACTGTGCAGCCAATAGCCTATTCCAAGTGTGAATTTGATGAATACAGGTAGCCAGAAATGTGGCTTACAAACATGGAAGCAGATAGCAGAAAAATGTTTTGGAAACTGCACAGCAATTATCGCCTCCTGTGGTTCCTGGCTCCAGCTGTGGAGGAGCTGATGACTCTGGAGGCCACAGGGCTCCAGCATTGAGCTGGGAGCTTTCTGTTTGTGTGCAGCTGAAGGTCAAAGGCAGAACCTGGCCAAAGTATGATGAGACTTTTCCATCTGCCTGCAAAACACAAGCTGCCTGGCAGGAAGGCTCACAGTAGGTGCTGAGCAATGACTTAGGATATGTAGCAGGAGGTTATTAAAGTTTCAGTGAGAAACACTTTGAAAAATGACTAAATGTCATAGTTTATTCTTATTAAGAGTTTTCCTGGTGAAAATAACCCTGCTTTTCCCAACAGCAGTTTGTCAATTATACATTTTGCATCAAGAAAAATGTTTGCCATTTAGAAATATCGAACAAAACTCCATGTTAGATACAGGAAACAAATAATGGAACTAAATATGGAATTTACTCAAAGCAATCTGGGTCATGTTTTGTCACAGCTGACATGACAGAGATACCTATACATAACATGTTTTGGGGAGTAACCCAACCTTTTCCCCCAGTCCCCTACAAACTCATATAGTGCTATACAGCAGCGAGAGATAAATGTATTTTCTCATGCAGAAAAAAATACAAAATCCATGCATTTCATTCCTAGATGAAAACAAGTTTTTTAGTTCACACCTGACTTCATTTTGAGAATGTCTCAAGATGCAGTGTTCGTAGCTGTAATAACTAATCCTCTTTGCACTAGCACTAAAGTAAACTTAAAATAGGGTCCTGGACCTCCAGAAATGTTCACATCTGAGACAGAGAATTTAACCCCAAATCTTTAATGTCCAGCACATCTCAAAAGAAGGGGAAGGAGCAGTCTAAATGCGTGGCCCTGGCAAGGTCTGTGTAACATATCCTGATTTAGGAGTCAGGCCAATGCAAGGTACTCCTGAGGCTCCTGTACAGTCCTGCAGAAACCAGGGACTTCAATTTAATAATAAATTCAGTCTAGCAGGTGTGATTTATGTTAACACCTAATGACATATTTATAATGTTGGAATTAATATTAGTATTTGTCCAGCAGCATTTCTGACAGGCTTTTGGAGATTACATTTCTATTAATGGAGATAGGGTGGTTTCTTTCCATCATCTTTTCTCACCCTGCACTTCTCACTAACTGTGGATAAAAGCTCAGTATCCTTTCATATCAGAACTGGACTCTGCAATGCAGAGCCAGATAGGAAAAAAATGCTTTACATTTCCCCAAATATCAGGAAGACAAGATCCTCATACTGCTGACTTATTTGGTAGAATAGATTCAGACCAAAATTAAGTGAAAACATATGAACCACTGATGCTTTAAAAACAGTTTGCTGCCATAGGCTATCATCACAACATTATTATCTGTTATTATCACAACAGTTCTAGCAGAAATTGGGACCCTCTTTGCTGGCAGACAGCCTGCATGGCCTTTATGGAGAGAGAGACAGAGAAACCCCTGTGCTTTCTAATACAGATGTAACTTGTAACATCAACTGCACATCATTAATACCTAGAGACTTTACCACATCCCAGAGAAATACATCACCCAGGCTGTTTTAATCTCATCTTTAATTCTCTTTTTGCTTTCCACAGAATTTATGAAAAGATTGCAGAGATCCACAGTATCTCATCAGCTATTTATTTATTCATTTAAAATATTAATATGGGAGAATCCCATTACAATATTGCCAAGCAGGAAGCACCAGACAGAAGCAGAAAGGTTCTGCAAACTGGTAGATACAGATACACATAACACCTCCCTAACATCTTTCTGTGTTTTATTTCACCACTTTGAAGCCAGCTGTGAGGAAACCTTCAAGTGCTTTCTGCTCTTGCAAGGCAAAAAATTGATTTGTTCTGATATTTGGAAGGGCTTCTTTGCAAAAGCTTCTGTCTGGCAGGAATTCAGATGGGGACTGAGACCTCTGGTTTCATCTTATTCAGGTTTTGAGGGCTCACGTAGAAAGGCTTCCAAGGAGGAAAGCTTTGCTGAGCATACTGAATCATTTTCTTCTAACCATCTGACCCCTTCTGTGTCTCTTACTCCAAGAAGGATATAGACCTTTTTAAAGGGACAAGGAAAAGTGAGATGTTTCACCAAGGAGTGGATCCCTAATCCCAAAGTTCTCAAGAAGATGCTACTCACTAGTTTATATTTTTTGAGCTCCTAAGGCATTTAAATTTTATTTCCCTCAAATGAAAACACTGATTCAGTAGGCTTGCTCAAAACATCACTTGCAAACTTTAGGAAAAGGGTGATGTTGCCTTGCAGCTGCCCCTGGAAAGCCCTTTCCTCCCAGGCCACTTGTGGCATCCATAATCCCTATTTGTACAATTTCACCCATAGGGGCCTGCTGGTTTTGGTTTAAGCCCCTTTCCCAGCAGCATGTCTGGCACCACTTTGCCAGCACTCAACACAGACCTGCAAACTGGTATCTGCACCTTGCAAATGTTAATTGCTCTGCAGCAGAAGCAGGCTGGGGATCACTTGTCGGGCTTGTCCCTGTTGTGCCAACAAAGCCAAGACACAACTGTGATGACAGCTCTCAGAAATGCAGCTGGAAAATTCAGGCTCATTTTAGGATCCAACAAAGCATGCCCCTCTCCACCTTGGCAGTGAAGAAGGCTGCTTATTTTCATAGTTAGCAGGCTCTTTATCCACAAGAGAAATTTGTGGGATCCTGGTGTATCAGCCAGGGACCTCTCAGACACCTTTGCCTCTGCCTCCCAGCAAAGGCAGATGTGAGGTTGGTGCTAATGGCAGCAGAGCCCCTCCGAAAAGCTGATCCTTGCAGCAAAGCAAAAGCCAGCAGGAGGGGGAGAAATCTCTGCTTATTCCATTTAAGCAAGAAACTCTTCACCTAATTCAGCAAGAATGAGAGCAAATGTCTCACTCAGAAGGAGGATAGAAAATGTAGCTCTAAGCAATTAACACAATAGCAAATGTCCCTAGCATTGCCCCATATGGTGTGTAATTTAAATCCTCTATCTTGTTCTCTATAAATGCTGCTGAAATTGATACATGACAATTTTAGAGCCAACTGAAGTTTAATTAATGTAAATCGTCTCAACATCTGAGATTTAAGATATATTAAAAAAATAATTAGGATCAAATCAAACATGTTCCACTCATGCTGAGCCATGCAAGGTAAAACTGCAGAAAGAAACCAGATGAATTATGACATATGTTGGAGGGTAAGCTTTTCCCTCTATTAAAGCAACAGTGTCCAGGAGATGGTTCTCCTTTCTCTGTGGAGGACATGAGGAGTGTCCCTGAAAGGTGTACTCTCCTTTTGCAAACATGGCTTGCCCAGGGAAATCAATATTAGCCAGGGAAAATGGAGCTGTGAGGGTATCTACATGTGCAACTCAAACACTGGAAAGCCTCTCACATTCTGCTGTCCCTACTCTGAGAATATTGCATATAAATGAACAAACAAAAGAGTTTAGCCAGAGAGATTTACACCCCTCAAATCCACAGCCTATAAAGGAACTGAGAAGGGCAGGAATGGCCCAGGATGCCTCACTTGCTCTCTTAGACAGCAGCAGATTATTTGCCTGCAGCATAGCTTCTCTAGGCTCTCTGTTCCCCCTTTTCCTTAAATATTTGTTCAATGCCCCCCTGTTGTGAAAGGATGCCCCCTTCAAGCTGCAGTCAGCTGCAGGGCTCCTCTGACAGCAAGACTATTACTGACCTGAGGTATTTCTGACTCCAAACACCACACCAAAGAGAAAATAAGCAAGACTGAGAAAGTGGATCTGCTATCAAAAGAACGCATCTGCAATTACAGGAGCACGCTGGAAACTGCATCTGCCTGTCTGGTTATGACATTTCAATTTCAGTCTTTCCTCTGTTTCAGAATGCACATTTGCCACCTATTTTCTAAAACTATACATATTTATTTCTTAGGCTTTTGAGCATGGATACAGTTCCCTGAAATAAAGATTGCTGTGAATGATTGAGATGTCCCTTAATTACTGGACTGGTCCTCCCACATGTGCTCTAAACTCTGAGCGGATTAGATTTCCAAGGTACAACAATATGGCCTGTAACTCTTGTTTCCAGTAACAATAAATATCATCATAATCAGTTTTCTTTAAGAGTTTGAATTTATGGGAGGAACAAAATAACAACAGAGTCAGTGTAACCTACAAACAAAACAGTGACTTTGTAATCCCAGTTCAGTTTTCATTCTTCCATACAGCACATTTCTGCATCTCTTATTAATGAAGGTTTTGCTGCTGAAATGCGCTGTATGTGAGGCAGAATATATTTAATTCAATATGTAATTATTATTATTAATGCAACTAAGCTCAGTGCAACCACTTCCCTTATCTCAAAGGTAAAATACAGTTCTCAGGTGAACTTAAATCTGTCTTGCATTCGGATTGCTATTGATTTGAAGAGGGTTTCGTTTGAGTGCATTGTGTTATTCCCAATGGTTAATCGGTGTGTGCTGCAACATTCTCCCTTCTCTCTCCAAAGAGGTGCAAGTTCTTAAAATTGAAATAAAAAGAAAAATATTTGCCAGGATTAGGTTGGGGTTTTTGTTTTGGGTTGGTTTGTTTTAACTAAAACACAGCTAAAAGCTGCAGAGAAGCAGAGAAGCATCTCTTTTAACAACTAAAATATTTACATGTCCATGAGCAAAAAAGGCAATGCTTCAAATTTTCCAATATTGACTGAGTTTTTCAAGTCTAGTGCTGCAGTCCTAGAAGATTCAGCTCAAATGCATCTGCTGTATAGAGAGCTATTTAATACCTCAGAATGATTTCTAGACAGATTGTGGGTTTACTGCAAGCCTGAGCATTATGAATGTACACACATAAAAGTACAAATGCCTGGATGCCCTTCTCTTTCATTAATGACTGGGCTCATCCTAGCAAATGTAGGTCATTTTGTTCCTTCTTGCTTCCCTCACTGCTGTTCACATGCAGCCGTTTTCTCAAGCCCTTTCTGTGGCCATTTGCATTTTGCTCCAGTCCCCAGATTTCAGCTGTGAGAGCATTAACCCTGTCCATCAGCTGCCGGGGACAGCAGTATATTCCCGGCTTCAGAATTAATTTAAAAGCATGCATTTTTGACAAGGTAAATAGTCCTGCTTAATATTGGCTAGCAAATACTGACAGTTACTTACAAAGCAGAGGAAAAAAATGTGGAGCAACTGTCTGTGCAGACAGGGCTGGCACTTACACACAAATTCATCATAAATATCGACACTGGCACTCCTGACAGCCATTGGAAACACAGTCTGGCAATAAAAACTTCACGGTGCTAGTCTTCACTCAAAGATTTTCTTTTTCACAAAAGCATATGTACATACATTAGAGGCATCTAAACCCTGCAAAATGCCTATCACACCCTCTATTTCTCTTAAAACGAACACATCACCCACCGCTCTGTATTGTTACTTTTTATTCCACCTGGCACAAGAGAATAAAGCTCAGTTGCATGTGGTAAAGACAGATTTCTTTTCTCTTCTTCCCCCTAACCAAACCAAATTCCCAAAGACAAAAGGAAAGCTTCTAGTGCTTGGTATTCTTCCTTCACAACCCATGTATCACACTAATTAGCAAGTTAAACCTACAAATTAGATGTCGTAATTTGGTAATTATGCCACAATCTGGTATTTTTTAACCTGTTTTTGCCCGAATGAGAAGATTCCACATTATCTTTTGCTTTGCAAAACACAGTCCAGTTGTCTGCCCTTACTGCTGATTTTTCATTCTCAAGTGAGAATCTGGAGGGAAGGTGAAAGCACACGAATTTGAAGTTTTTGCTGTTATTGTTCTGCTTCACTTAACACCTACAGCTGAGACTCTCATCAAAAGCTGTATTTATCATGCCCACAAAATACAGCCAGCCTACATTCTACCTCAGACTGCACACAATGCAATTTGAAAACACTTTCTCTAAACTCTTTTTAAAATACAAAATGCAAAAAGGCTTTGCTTACAGAGGGTAGGGGTTATAAATGCCTAGAAGAAAACCACTTCTTTTATTCTACAGGTGAAACGTCCAGATTCTTTCTGTGCAGTGAAACCAGAGTTATATTTACTTAAAACTGTCAAAGTGGAGCTCTAAAATATTTGCTCATGTTAAACACGTAGGGAATGACTCTTAAAAAATACCTCCAGCCTCTCAAAGGACCTTCCCAGAATAAGAATCCTGTTCAGTGAGTTCTTCAGAAAAAAAAAGAAAAATATGCAAAGCTATTATAGTCATGGTCCAGAGTTGCAGGAAAAGCACGGCAGCACAAACAGGAGCAGATGAGAAGCCCTTTTGGAGAATGTCTCATTTTCCTTGACTTTGTAATCAGTCCTTTGTGAGCACCTCTTCAGCCTTTCCAGTTCCTAATCAATGAGGAACGGATGGAGCAATGGAGAAGTGGGTGCTAGATGTATTTATAAGCGGCTTTTTTTGCTACTTAAAAACTCACCAGATATACTGGAACAATTATTTAGGGGAAAGGAAAGTAGGATTCTGCCCAAAGCTTTTGTGTGGAAGGAGAACGCGGGGAGCAGGAGGAAGTCTTAAAAATTATGTGCAAATGCCCGGTAACATGGGTAGCCCCAGGGTGCTGAACACTCCTGATCTTCAGCTTATTTCCTGCTGCATTTGCCATCGACATCATTGTTATTCCTTGGCCGTGGCTCTGACTGGGGAAGGTACTCAAGCAGGCACCTCATTTCAAGCACATGAGAATTCCCAAAGGGATTAACCGGGCAAAGAAATATTTGGTGGCAGTGCTTGCCCTCCCAGACCCCAAAAGGTGATTCTCACAGCGTCCTGCAGAGCTGTGCATTTATTTAAAGAATGGTTTAAAAACGAAATAATTGCCTTTTCATTTCAATCCCACACTGTATCTCTTCCCACAGCACCAGGCTCTGAGCACCTCTCCATTCCCATTCCTGGTTATGCAGTTTGGACTATATAGGAAAGAATTTTAAATACTGATTTTAGTGAGGAAATATTCACTAACCAGGTCAAGGCATTTAAAGTTGCTTTGGATCTATCAACATAATCAACAAGCCAATTAATTTTTTTGCCTACTTTTTCAAGTTCACAACCTGAAAAAAGCGACTGACAGACTGCCGCTTTTACTTAGGGATGCTATTGAAAAATGCTTGTTTATTCCTTTCACGCAGCCTCTAATGGCACAAGTAAATCAAGGTTGGTTTTCCCAAATCATGACATAAGACCCAGTAAATAACTGACAGCACTTTCTTTGCAACATTTTAAATAAGCAATTTCCCAAAAGGTCAGAAACCACTGCAGAAGTAAAAAAAAAAAAAAAAAAAAAATGAAATGATAAAGTAAGTTTTTGCCTGATTAAACTGCTTAAGAAAATATGTATAGAAAGGTGGAAAAAAAGGCTTCAAGGAGACATTCCACTATTTCTTAGTGGACTTTTTTAGTTCCAGGGTAATGAAAATGTGCTGCTGGATGTTATTGTTTTTTTCCTTACACACTTCAGCCTGATATCTTAAGATAGGTTTTAATGCCAAATATTGACTTTGTGGAGGAGATTTTGGGAAATAGAAAGCAAACACAGTCATAAATAATACTACTACATTTAACATGGATCTGGCTTTCCTTTTAGAGCACTACCTTTTTAATCTCCAGAATTACCCAAAGCTGAAGCAATTGGCATTAGCTGGCACACCTGAATACAAAAGCAGATAATATTTGTTGCTTCTTTTAAAGTGGTTAACATCAGTCCACTGGCAACAAGGAGTAAGAGAAATATCCATCCTGAAGTTGGCATGAAAATGAAAACCAATACAGGAGAGAAGCTGTCATACTTGATTTAAAGATTATAGAAACCTAAGCTACCTGCTGGGGAGCCCACAGTAATGAGAGGGGAGAGACTTTCAGTAATTTTTCAAAATCTCCAGAGAAACTGAATAAACTTGACTGAAACTCAGTGGGTCCTGGGACCACAAGGAGACACCTGCTTGTGAAAAGCCTCCCCTTATCAACTCCCATTTTCAGCAGCAGCATTCTCCCACATGCTTTGCTGCAGTGCTGACAGCTGTGGAAGGTTAAGCTGCTAAAGAAAAATTAAATATTTGGCCAAAAAGTCAGTCTTCCAACAAATGTATTGCAAAGCTAATCATCTCCCCTTTAGCTAAGTAGCTTCAGCATCTTTGCTGTGCTCCTCTCCCTCCTCCATTGGCTCCCCTGCCCTGCAGCCTCCTAAAACACCCCAGGTCTCATCTCCTGAAAACTTCCAGAATTTCTCCTTTGGTAATCTAGTTCAGCATTACCTTGAAATATGCCTCCCCCAGGATTTGGATGCAGATAGTTGCATGGCACAGGGAAACAAGCAGGACAGCCCATGGAAATTATAATCCAGCCAAATTCTCTCCACCTGGGATGTAGGACAGTCTCAGCCTGCTTCTGAAATGCTCATAAAGCAGTTGTATAAACTCTTAAGAACTAGTAAGTGGCACACAAATCTAATTATATTTTGGGTACAACAGTACTGAGATTGCTCAGAGTGTAGTTCCACCAACTTCACAGAACTTTGCGAAGACAATGGTTTTTCTCTTCTCCATGCCCTCTTCACACATGCTTCTGCCCCAAACCTCCTGTGGAGCCTCCTCACTTGGTCCTATACACTTCCCATTAAACATGCAACCTGAGTGAGACCAAAAGTTGTGGGGTTTATGCCATGCAGGATCCACATCTTTTCACCTGTATTTTACAGACTCTGGGCAAAAAGCCATATGCTGGTGGGAGCTGCTACACCCCAGGGACATCTCCAGCAATCTGTGCCACAGTGCAGGGCTGGCCCTGAAGCAAGAAAGATCTTCCCAACCTGTAATTAGGGGCAGCAAGACAGAAGCATTAGCCTCATGAAGAAAAGAAACCCAAGAGTTTCAGCAGGTGCAAAATCTAACCTGACTTATTGTGTGCGTGTGTGTCCCCATTTTGGAATTTTCCATGTGTTTTCAGCTTCAGTAGAAGAGGAAGTTGAATGACCCACAGACCTTCTGTACCTCCCAAGCTGCAGAAGAAAACTGGTGGGTTTATTTGCTGAAGGAACTGAAGGTGGGAGCTCAGGAGTTAAAGGAGGGGACAGGGCTTCCATGGTGTTTCTTCAGAGCACAAGTTTTGCGTGTACCAAACCTTCAACAAACACTCCCATAGCTGAGTCAAACTTCCTTGTGGTGATGTGCCCCTCCTCAGAAATCACAGGCAATCTGCTCTCGAGTGCCTTTGAGCAAACCTGCCATGCTCCCTGGTCAGGGGGGAGGAGGGAGGGAAGGGCCCCCCATCCCTCATGACTAAAACATGCCCCAGTGCCAAACCACTGGCAGAGTTACCCTCTGGAGACTCCGGGTAACGCTGCACTGGGAAGTGCTCTCGCCTGAGGTGGCTTCTGTGGAGGCCATGTTTGCGTGCAAAGCTGCACTTACAGCAGCACGGGGCAGCCGAGCCGATGTTCATACAAGTGTAAACTTACAGCAAAAGGCAGGAACCGCCGGAGACGCCATGGAGCTCCAGCCAGTCAGCGTGGCAAGCGGCTCATCTTTTATTGAAGGCCTCTCCTCAGAGGAGAGCTAAAAATTCACTTGATGCCATCGGGAAAGTGTCTGTTTTGGCTGCAGAGAATGGTTCCCGATCACGGAAAGATAAAAACATCAAAATAAGCTAATAGGGATATGCCTTGAAATTCAGTCCCAGCGGACACAGGGCCAGGTTTCCTGGGGACACGTTAAGCACGGCTCAGGGCATTGCAGCACGCAGGCGCACTGCTGCCAAGCAGGGCTGAGGCAGGCTGAGAGGAGATGCTCCAGAAAGAACATCTAGCAAGGGGCAAAAAAACAAAAAAAAATTAGAAAAAGAGATCCCCTCTTCTCTAATACCCCAGTCAAGCATGGCAAAGTACAATTGTCAAGAAGGATTAAAGGCCAGACAGGGATGATGCAAAGAGACTGTATTCCTGCGATCTCCCCAAAAACTTCCCCTTGCACTTCTGCTTTCACACAGTTTACACAGTTTCTCTGTTTGCCCTTATGAACTCATTCATGTACATCTTAACATTGCGGTTTATCCTTCACTGTCTTCTCCTCTTCCTCCTTTCAGACAGCTCAGCTGAGAGGTTGACACCTAAGGAATTTGAGTTTCTGGGGAAACAAAGCTTTTGTATGCGCAGTGATCATGTACTGAGCCCACTGCCCAGTTTTGGTTTACCTTTTCTGTTTGATACTTCCTACGAGTTTCCTGCAAGCTGGCAATGACAAGAAAAACCTTATCAATGTCTCTACCAAGGGCAAATTTATTATACTCAACAAAACTCACATGAGAGCGAGCTGGACTTGGCTAGGTTCCACTAGCTGTGGGCTGCTGCAACTTGTTTCTCCAAACCTGCTAGCATGGGGTACAACTCAGGCAGACACTCTGCAGAGGACCTTCCATCTCACACAATCCTACGCAACAGATTTATCTTCTTTTTCATCTCTAACTCTGCTGACCACTAATGGTTTGAACAGTGCAGTGCTTTTTATAATAAGCCACTCTAACTCATGGGCAAACATCTTGATTATATTTATACAACTGTCCTATTTTAAAAGATAATTTCATAAAATATCCTGCCAGAGCCAAGTACAAGAGGTTAAGCAAACATACGTCACAGCAGTGCGGCTTTCCTAGCTCAGTACTTGCTGTGACCCACCCAAGCTCCCCCCCAGGATTTATCGAGCATCCCAGCATTTAATTATTGCAATGTGAAAAATCATGCGTCAGTTTGATGATACTTTAGGTGATATCTATGATCACATAGAAGAGCTGGATCAAACAGTCCCAAAGCAGACCTTAGTGTGTGAATCTACCCACTATCTACCCAATGGTACTAATTTTCAAAACTAAATTGACTGTAATTTTTCATGCCTGTCAGTCTGCCTGATTTTATTGGACTCTGCTGGATTTTGAAATAGAAAAACCCTATCTCCTTGCAATGCCTGTGCTTTTTTTAAAAGGCCTTCTCACAGCAAGCCCTGAAATGAAATGTTGTCAAGTTTTTGTTCCACTGAATACCCTTTTTCTTTACTAATTAGCTACGTAAAAACAGATTGAAAACACTGAGACTGGCAAAATTACCTATGTCTCTCACTAATGTTGCTGCATCAACCAACAGCAGGATTTAAAGCACAGCATTTTCTGTTCCCAGTTGCACCAGATTACGGCTGTGCATCCTCCCACCTTTTTTTTTTTATTATCACAAAAAGATGCACAATGCTGAACTGAGTGCTGCTTCCAGCAATGCTCTCCCTCACAGGTTCCATGGGCTTTCCCATCTCCTTTCTGATCCTCGGGTGGAAAGCGTTCTCTCTGTCATTATGATTATTTTCCTGCCTTCTAAAGCAGTATAATGTGGCTCAGCCTCTCTGAAGCCTGCTGAGCTCTGCCAGCTTACACCAGCTGAGAACCTGGAGCACATTATCCCAACAGCTCCTATGAAAGCCAGCTATGGACAATGAAAGAAGTATAAATAGAGCTGTTTCTCTCCTCATCCAAAAAGCTGCACTTCCAATCCCAAAACCAGAGTTGGTTGTTTCTTTTTTAAAGAAAAAAAGCAGTATTAATTTTTTTTGAATTATCTTTTGATGTATGCACGAAGGGTTATATTTTTCAAGATTTTTCTCACAGGAGCTGGGCAAAAATTTGCTTTGTGGTAACTCAGGTTCTGCAGGACTTGGAAGTTGCCAAGTCCCACGACTTAACAAGAAGATCTCCAGAGCCAGCTGCAGGGCTGATGCTTACCAAGAACACAGGAAGGAAAACAATGCCAACACAGCCCAGCAGCCAAGAGTCTGGTGCTAAGAAGCCCTGCCAAAATATGCAGTGCCCAAAAGCTTGCAAACCTAGTCTGAGCCAGCAGCAAGGACCCATCTCTTCAGGGGTGGGACTGGATGATGATATTTACTATTTCCTTAGCATGAGATTCTTCCATTTATTTAATTTAGAAAAAGAAGTTTGTCAGAACTCTCCATCACAGAAAATGAAAGGTTTAAAGTACTGCTGACACCTCCTGGAAAACTTTGAAAAACCTCCTAGGTCACATGAAAATAAAGCAATGCCTCTATCACACTTTTGCCTGCTCTTTTAATCCTTGCTGCAGGACTTTTGTGTAGGTCCATCAGCCAAGGTTAAAAAAACCAAACTTATAAACAAGACAAAAATGATTATTACTGCAGTTAGCAATTTGTTTCAGACCTTGTTCTTCCATGCTACATTCTCTCTGTCTTCTTTAAACAAGAAGAAAATTAATTAAAAATGAATCTTTCCATGCTTGTCAAGCTCTCCTCTGCCAAGGCAGCATTTCTCTGATTTCCCCCCAGATGCTGGGGCAGGCGGCTGCTGAGTGCAGGGAATAAAGAAAGAGAAGGAACACCAAGAAGCTGCCTTGCCCCATGGAGCTATGGCTACAATAAGCATGACCTCAAACCCCCTTTATATCTTTTTTTTTAAGCTTATACATACATATGGATATACACAAACACACACTCATTTTGGTGTGATCTTTCTCCTATCTTCTCTCTAGAAATAAATGCTGCTTGGTTCTTAGCAAAGCACCGACTCAGGCATAGCCAGGAATAAGTCCTTTTGAAACATGGAAAGGTGCTCAGTGGACAAATGAAAGTCACCCAAATCCCTGATGCACCCAAGCTGCCATTTTCTGTCAGTCTTTGTTAGTTCCCTCATTTTATTTGACACAATATTGACAGCGCCACATATTGAAATCATTATGACGTGAGGCCTCAAATTCACTCCCCAAATCCAAAAGTAAAACTTAAATAATTTTGCTGAAAGCATAACATGCTGATTTTCTCACTCATTTTTTTTATTTCAGATAATTTCTTTCCTATTTTTAAGCTTATGTCCATAGCTGCAAGTACAAGAAACATCAGGTTATATGTGAAAGTTGACACCTTATCTTGAAGGAACATGTGTGTTTCAGAGAGGAACTTTGTCAGAAGCATCCACTGTTTAAGGGACATTTCCTGATATTAGGAAAATAAAAAAGCAGCTGTAGCACTGATACATTGATCCTCCTATGTGAACTGCCCAGCTCTTTTTGAAAAGGTCGAACTAAAAGCTAACCCATA
>NW_005054304.1:11675528-11676578 GCF_000277835.1 Geospiza fortis
GAATAGGTGGTGCCGGCTTGTACCCCTGGCTCAGCCAGCCAGGGAGAATACTGTTCCCCTTCCCCTTCTCTCTCCATGACCATCAAATCAACTCCTCCAGTTTCTCTCTTGTCCTTTTAGCTCTCGGCTGCTGCTAAGCCTCCCGAGGCTCAATTCACCCCCTGAGGAGAAAAAATGCTAGCTGGAAATCTCAGACCAGAGATCAGAGAATGAGATATGTACCCCAGACCATTTCATAGCCTTTAGCCAAGATGGGAGTGACTCCTTGAGAAACAGAAGGATCGAGCCCCATCAACTGATGCATTCATCACATAACCAGAAACTCTGCTAAATAGATCCATTTTTAATTTCTGTTTTGATGATTTTATTTCTTTCACTTGAGAAAAATGTTCTTGTCCTTCTGTGTGAGTGCATACATATTATTTATTTATCACCCTATGAATATCAATTTGATTCTTGTCCATAATTAAACTCTGCTGCTCTATATCAAATACACTCTTTGTCCCATCACTTCAGATATCTGTCACTGCCCTGCCAAGGCTGTGTTAGCAGCAGTCCTGAAAAAAGGATGTTCCTTTTCGGTTCACTGCTTGGGCCCACTGCATCTCTTGCTACAGCTGAATTTTCCCTCCCAGGTTCCTAACATGCTTCCCTCTCTTGATTTTCTTATAACTACAGAGATGGGTATTTAAAAAAAGATTTGCACTTGAAAGTTTGCAAATTCTATCTTCTTTCCAGAAATCTCAAAGGGGAGGAGTCCACAGCCCAGGTTTGGAAAGGTAGGGGATAATATTTGTATCACCCAGAAAATAACAGCATCAGGCAACTGACTAAACATTGATATGGGAGGCCTGATAGCAAAATTGGTAGCCTTGCCTGAATAAATATCTTATCAGAGGGATTACTTGGTTTCATTAATGTTATAAACTACTAAAGGGGAACAATTGGAGGGGGAGCTCATTAGCGCAACACGAATGTTTTAGAGAAAGGAAACCAAGAAAAAAGAGAAGGGAGAACTTTCTTTGTCCCAACCCATGTGCAGCAGCAGCA
>NW_005054304.1:11676588-11693852 GCF_000277835.1 Geospiza fortis
TTGGGTGTTCTGTGGGGCTGTGTGCTGATCCTATTCTGTTAATATGGCCAGCCAAAGGAAACGGCTGTAGCCTCTCTTTGTGCAGGTCCTCACCACATCAGGTAGGAACCTGTTCATTGCCTCCTCATCAGTGTTGATTTACAAGCTCTTGCCCATATGTTATCCCTCAAAAGGAAAAGCCCAGAATAAAATGGTTTTGGCAGAGTTTTGTACTTGTGCTATGACATATGATTAGAGTGGGTAAGCAGAAAAGCAAAGCAACAGCACCTGTTTATTGTGAGGGAGCTGTCCTCTCCAACTTTTCTATTTATGTCCCAGCATACAACATGGCAGCCCACATGGATTAGAAATTAAACTGTAAGTGAGCCTTTTCCATTTCCTGCCTAAGTAAGGATTAGCATATTTTAAAACGCACTCAGGGGGTTTGCACTTTCTGTAATGAAACCTGTTCAAACAGATAATTGATATGCAGCCACTAAATAAACACTAAATAAACATCAGACTGGAGGAACAATGTTCTCTCTCTTTCTTTATTTTTTTTGGTAATAAATTATTCTGCTCCTTCCTGTAAACATTTCCTACTAGTGACAATTTCTATTGCAGAGGGCAGGCACCACAACAAAGCTGAAGCAGGTAAAAGAGCAGAACAAGCACCTGAGCCCAAGTAAGAAATACTGAAATCCCCAAGAGCATGGCAGAGAGGGGAAAGGTGGTCCGAGCAGCCCCTCCTACCCTTTTATACCACTAAAAAACACCTCAGCCTTTGTTTTTCATGCCGCAGCATGGAGGAAAAGTGCTTCTGTCTCTTTGTCAGAGGCAGCTCCAGACCAAGTGCCTTATCAACACATTTCCACTCAGGTTCCTCCTTCTGCTCCAAATGCACTGGGACAAGGAAAGTTCTTCCTTTCTCTTTTTTCTTGGTTTTCTTTTTTTCTTTCTCTAAAAGACTCTAAATAAGTTACCCCTCCAACTTTTCTTCTTTGGAAGTTTGTAACAGTCAAGGAAACAAATAGTTTTTTAGAAAACTCAAGCCAAGAACACCTCTCCAAGTGGATTTTGTAACTCTTATGCTTCCAATTGGATTAACCCCCTTCAACTGAACAACTTTTGCAGCCCTGCAGCTCGCCAGACCCCAACACCCCTCCTGCAAATGTCTTGCTAACACAAGCTCACCCAAACAATGCAGCAGCAATTACCTAAATAACAGTTTCTACCAAACAACTCAGGTTGAACCTAATGAGTTTCTGAGTGCTTGAACAAACATGATCTATCACAAGGGGAATGGGCTGCCTGGTAGAGAACCATGTCCTCTGCTTGGCCCAACTCCAGGGGTAATTAATCTGTCATCTTTTGTTATATTGCTACCAAGCATATAAAGATATCCTGAGTACCACATCTAACAGAACAGTGTCACTGCACTGACAGAAGACTTGGCCTAATGGTCTCCAAATATCTGTTTTGATTCAAGGCACTTCAGCCACCAGTCAAAATGGGATGTCCTGACAAGATTAGTTTGAATACAGCAATGAAGCATCTGCTCTTCAGGCGGTCTTTTAGATGACAATGTACAGAAACAAATGAATTATACTCTGACTGTAGTTTAGGGTAGAAATAGAAACATTACACATTCAGTACAAATATAAGTAGCTGTAATAACCCCTTTAATAAAAATGAAAAAACTCCAAAATTAAAACCAGGCATCTCTGAAAGTCCATAAAAGCAGATGAGAAGCATGAATCTTCCTGGGAAAGTCCTGATTTCCCCCTCAGACTGAACCTGCATGCAGCGCAACCGGTAAACAAGGCAAGAGCTTTTTGGAGCAGGGAAAAGAGTGGCTGTATGTGGAAGCACCAGCCCAGATCATGAATTCGCAGAAGTCAGCCTGGTTAGAATCAGCACATGCCAGCTGACAGTTATGGCAGGTGTAAAAGCACATACCGCTTTTCAAAATGCAAAGAAGGGCTTAATGTAATTTGTGGGGGAAATTTTTTTTGTTTTCAATCAGAAAGCATCTGCCATTCTGTCACCAGCACTAATAGCTCTAACTGCCACAGTCACATCATTTAAATGTGTGGCTGTCTACCTTCATCCCCAGCCTAATGGCATGGGAACCAAAAAACAAGTCTTTCTCTCTGGAGTTCCTGTGCACAATAAACACTGCGTACCCTGCATCCAGCAAGGCACATGTGGGAGCAAAGCAATTACCACTGGTGCTGGTGAAGCAGCTTCAGGACTGTACTTTCACACACCAGTGGCCAAGCAGGCAGCTGCAAACTCACTGGGTCGAAGAGAAGCTGAGCTACAAGAAACCCAAGTGCGGTGCTTTAGGGATTTGTTCCGCACAAGCTATAACCATGGTGGTCCGTAAGGAGCCCCCACGCTCTCCTGCAGCACAAGCAAGCATGTGGCAGGTTCACCTCTGTACCAAGCATTCACTTACCAATGGTTGCACTCTTTTCCCCCCACTCAAAAAACCAAAAAATTTTCACAGTAAAGCGGGGTTACATCTTGAAACTCATGGCAGGTACCTCTGCTAGGACTGGCAACAAAATTCTCTTCCTTCATAAGAATATTTTCTGGTTTAGTATAAGCAGGCCATGCAGCTGTGCTTACCAGGCTTATAACACTCAGGGCAAAATAAGAACTGGCCCCCAGTGCACAGGAACAATGCCTTTGTCCCTTACTACCTGCTCCAGTCAGAGTCCTGAAAAATGAACTCTGTTTTTAACCCAAGGTCAAGTGAGTGTTTAAACAAGGACATAATTTTTATTTCATACTTCCAACCACTTTTCAATTTTCCTCTTTGGAGAGTATGAAGTAGGCACCTGTAGGATTTGGTTAAAAGCAGCTGCTGTGCAGAAGGGGTTAATCCAAGACACAGAAGTTAAAGCCCTGGCTTGCTGACAGATCACACAGAGGCCATTTGGTATGCCGTGCTTTCAATGGTTACTTAAAGGAAATTACATATAATTAATTTGCAATAGTTACCTTGCCTTATTCTAATTAAATGTCTGAACACTTATTTTAAGATAAGCTTTTCTAGAAATTAACACAAGTTCAGGGCAATTTTTTTTTTAGAAGGCAGCAATACCATGTTTATTACTTACGTAAATTTCCTTAATTATACCCTAACTAGGTTATCTTCTTTATTGCATTTCAATCCTTCTAAGAGTCAGTAGCTCTTTAATTAACTTGAAAGAGTAAGAGGTGTCTTGTTAATTGTAAATTAAATAGATTTGAATAGGCAATAGTTTGTAAATGGGAAATGCACTTTTTAGTGCATAGAGGAGTCACTGGAAGGCTTCAGTGCAGCTTTTGCTTTCCTTAGTCGGCAAAAAGGGAAACATCCAAACCCTCCTAACATTTGCTCCAGATAGCCTCCAGCTTACTTCTCAAACAACTTCTCAATGAAAATTTTAGGAAAGAATAAAAAGAAAAAGATCCCCCCATCAATGCAGAACTGTGTCTGCTGAAGATTTGCAGGTACCCATCACACAGACTACCATGGGTTACCGGGCACTGGTAGAACAAACCGTGGGCAAAAGTTCATCTATTTGCGCACGACTTCTTGTGCCTTAAAAAGATGTCAGGGATGCTCTGAATTATAGATGCACATTCTCACATGCTTGTATGATATTGTTGGCATTAGTTCCAAGACCAATGAATCAAACACATTTCCATACCTAGAAATAAATTATCGTTAAAAGCTATTACTGCTAATCATTACTGCTAATGTCCCAGTATTGCCAGAAAGACAAGCAGAACTGTTATTCTGCACTAGGGCAGAGTGTATACTGTGTATGGCTTTTTTTTTTCCAAATTGGAAGTCAAATTGATCATCTCTGCCATTAGGAGTTATGGCTCATGGAATTTTATCACTCCTATAATGTGCTGTGAAAATGCAATAAGGGAATAAAACAGAACAGCAACTTACAGTAATTTGTTATGAAACACACCAATATTGAATGTGTCTAGAGTCTATTGATAAACAGATTTATTGTAACAACCAGTGGATATTATGATCACCCTAGTGTTAATCTTTGTATGACCAATTTTCCTCATGGTATATCAGGGGAGCCAGATGCCCATTAATGTAAATGGGAAGTGAAGGCAGACCTGTGACCGGTGTAAATCAGACACCTCCTCAAATTACCAGACCTACAGCAACTTATCCACATTCATACACATCCCTTGGAATCTCTTCTGCCACTTCATATCCCAGTGTAATGCAGCAAGAGGGAAGCACCAGCATGAATTGGAAACATCTTAGACTTTGACTGAACGGCATTAAAATTAATGAACGCATACGTTAAAATCTCACAGTTTAAGATATTCCTAAATGTGCCCACTTGACTTAAAGAAACACTATGCTTAAGGGGGATAAATCAGCTTAAGAGAGGTAATCCTATTTTTGCACGTCTAGATAAAAACAAACCCATGGCTCAGGAAGCCCAGAGAGCACACACAGTCATGCCTGTGAAGGGCTCATATTCCCTCTCAAGGGAGACATAGCCAAGCAGAAGTAGTCAAGAGAAGACAAACACTGTGCAGAAACCCATTCCTCAGTACTTACAGCATAAGGGATTTTTCCCCTTGGACACCCATGGAGATGGGGGTGGGGAGAAGAAAAAGTCAGTGTTTTACAAACTTTTTTCCAAATAATTCCATTTTCCCTAGCTCACCATCAGCTACTAGTGAACAATTAGCTTGCATTCCCTTGGGCTACTCTTTGTAGAGATTTTTTTAGTTCATTCATAAGCCTTTATAAATTGAAAACTCAGGTTTCCTCCATAGTATTGCAAGGAGAAGCAACTCAGGGATGACTTTTTAACATTCATAGGGATACAAAAAAATGGGCTTCTTGTGGTAGCAGACAAGCAAGAGTCCAACAATCTAGATGCCAGATCTTAATACAGCACAGAATACAGCAACAGTCCTGTGGAGCAAAGGAGCTATTAATAGTTCACAGACACTTGTGTGGCATCTAATGCTAAAATCTTCAGGTTGGGAAGCAGCAATACCTGGGACCATTGATAACAAAAGATCCACATGAAATGACATGTGCCATCCACATGATGATGCCATCAACTCTAATGAAAATTGAGACACTTTTCTAGGACTTCTGGAGGGATAATGCTCACAGCTCTGTGCACACTTGTCTCTCTCATCCCAAGCCTCCTCAAAACCCAAAGGCACTCCCATGGCTGGCATAGGAATGCTGGAACAGGTCTAAGTCAGTGCTTATGGATTTGTTCCACCACAATCCAACCTGGACAATATTTTCCACATCTCCATAAAAGGCAATTTTGCATTTTCTAGCCTTGGTTTTTGTTTTTGGTTTTTTTTTTTCCAGCTACAGTGTTTAAGCTCTTATTCAAGGAGTATTGTGAAAAGGAAAAAGATGACAGCTCTGTTAGACATGTGATTTTCAGGCTGACAGTTTCCCTTTCATTTTAAGGAGCTGAAAAACATTTCAGTGTCAGACAGATTGAGTTTTAACAACATGATAAACAGGCCCATTTGTTGATCTCAGGTCCTTGCTATCCATCTTCAATTAACATGGTAAAAAGGTGGCTTGCATCCAGTGTCAGACATTTGTATAAGCAGCACATGCCCTTGCAGTTGGAATCAATGTTTGCCATTGATATATCAGGCAGGATAATTTATGGTACGGCATTTGCCTCACATAATCAGAAGAAATCAGGTACCTTTTGAAAATATCTCTCTCTTTCAAAATCCAAAAGTCTCTCTAAGATTTATAGTGGTTAAAGTAATTATGATATTATAAGAGCACAACAAAAAAATGTGTGATGTTTCACCATGAAAAAGTGCAGCTGATTTTGGAGCCAGCATAGAGCACTACAGTGATTCTATTAATGCAGATATACCAAGGCCATTTCTGTCCAGGGCCTCTTCATGACAGGCAGTCTGATTTAACTTCTTTCCTCTTTCCTAATAAAATTAGGATTGGCTAGTCCTGATTTAAAACCTCCTCACAACATGTCAGTTTTTACATAACAAGAAAAGGCAGACTGAAAAACTAAGTTCATATCAGGAGAAGGAAAGAAGATAGTTCTAACTGGGAAGATTTCAGGTTCAGCACAGGGCAGAAGCCCGTGCAGAAGTTACTTGGGTAGCTGTGTGCAAACCAGACATGCAATGTACCAATACCAAAAGAATGCAATACCATAGAGACTGACATGGTAGATAGTTTCTTTTGATTTCAGCTGTTTAAACAGCTGTCTTATCAAATGGGACAGTGTTTCTTACCACAGCAAGGTGTTTAATGAGATGAAGTGTGGCTGGTGGGAGCTGAGCCCCCATAACAGTCCAGCTCTTTAGTTCTAGTGCACATTGAACACATTGTTCAACAGAGGATGTTCTCTCAGCCTTGTGTGACTTCCATATAGACCAAAACAGTAAGGAGAAAAATTAAGCTATTTTCTCATTGGAAAGATGAGAAAATTGTAATGGAACTATTGACTCTGAGATAATAATGGCAACTTACATGATATTGAAGATTAAGGTGCATATTTTATAGTTAGAACTAAAAATGGACAGCCTTTCCTGATGGAGTCAGCAAACCCTGACATCTTATTTATTTTAAAAGACCTGAGGGCTGCTCAGATAATTGGAAAGAATGCAATAATCTACTAACATCTAGCAGCACAGGAGAGAAAAATGCATAGTCTAAATTCAGATTTTTTGGAAAAAGTAGTTGCAGTTTCTCCCTCTCTGGGCATAGACAATATAGGAAGGGTTTATAGTTAGTAAAATCTGTCCTCCTGTACAGGAGTGGTGACTTAACAGACACTTTAAAATAAAAATCAAATCCAAATAGTGTTTGGCAAATTCACTTGCCAACTGTCTTATACAGTAAATCGAGTCATCTGAATGTTCAAATACCCCTGTTTTTCAATGTATGCAGAAAATAAAATACCAGACTAAAATGTTTTGAGCAGAAACCAAGAGATGCTCATTAAACCAGCACTCGCAGTCAGCAGTGTCTAAGTTGACATCTGCTCTCTTGAATCCCATTTAACACCAGCCCACCAAACTGAGCCATCCCAGGATCCCCAAGGGTGACGTCCCCATGATCAGGGGTCACCCATCTCCTTCCCATGTATCACCTGCACAAGCACCTCTTGGAGCTGGTGTGTGTGCCAGAGCTGAGCTGAGCCATGCTCAGGCAGGGAGCCAGGTCATTTCATGGTGGCACCACCAGCAGCACCCAGCAAGCTCCTTGGCTACAGTTTACTCAGCTCAGCGTTACCACTCTGGAGCAGAGGGCCATGACCTGTGGAGGCCAGATAAACCCATTGCACAGCCCCACGCAGACTTGAACTCTCCCATGCTCAAATGAAGAGGTTACTGTAGGAACAGGGAATAGTCCAAGGCTCCATTTAACCCTGCAACCTGCCTCCAAGGGGGACCCTGAGCAAATACCCAGAAAACACCAAGAAAAGGATAGATATCAGAAGGGGAACATATCAGAACCTTGTGAAAATTCCTCTGTTCCTCTGTTTTTAACCAAAGTGATCTCCTGAACCAGTTCATGTTTCTGGCTATGCAGTGGCCCCAGGAGTTCTCTTACCTAAACACTTGGTCTCTCCTGTACAATGTTCTATACAAAATTCAAGAAAGCCAATACTGAGCAGACAGGCTGAAGCGAACCTTGGCTTCAGCAGAGCTGAGCACAGACCCATACTGGCTGAGACCCATGTGGATACATAGCAAAAACCCAAAGCACAGAAATGGCACAAATGATAAGTCTGCAGTCTGGTTTCCTTGCATCATTACAAGCTGCCTCATCTTCAGAATGAGGGGTAGTTTAGATCACAATAAAACATAACATAAATGGAAGTATTAACCCTATTCAAAGCAGCACACTGTCAATAGCATCAAAACCAATACCAAAACAACTAGTTCAAGCTATAGGAAAATTATAAAATATAATTTCTTTTCATATTTAACTAATAAAGACTTGCAACATACATAGAAGTAAAACCAAAAGAATATAAGCTCAGTACAATGAAGAAATGCTCCTTCCAGTCTACCACTGAACCTTTCTCCAACCAGTTCCTCACAATCCTGGCTTTCCACTGCAGTAGCTTGTGCAAATAATACTCTATTGCTTTTCCTTCCCCCTTTTAGTCTTTGCCTGAACTTATCCTTCCATCAGAAGCTATTAATAAAAACGTACTAGGGAAAATCTTGTTTCTACCATATCTTCCATATTTAACATACCTCTGCAGAACACTTAATCTGAACTGTGGTATCAAGTCATACTGCACCACCATGTAACAGATTCTTACCAATTTCCTGATTAAAACAAACAACAGACTGT
Source organism: Geospiza fortis (assembly GCF_000277835.1). Lineage (NCBI taxonomy): Eukaryota > Metazoa > Chordata > Aves > Passeriformes > Thraupidae > Geospiza > Geospiza fortis. Next base: position 11,684,936 of record NW_005054304.1, read on the forward strand.
ATATCGTGCAGACAGGACAAACTCTTCAAAGTCACGTTGGCTGATAGCGTGCATCTAATTCCTAATTTATCTTGTCCCAGTGGTTTGATTTAACATTCAAAAGTGCAGATTATCATCTTACTCTCACTGAGTTAAGCATCAGCCCTTAGAGTGTTAAAGTTAGTTTTGGATAACTCTATTTTTAAATTAGAAACTAAACAATGCCTGGTATTTCCTCTGTGCACAAGGGAGATTGTACCATTGGTGGCTTTAATTATCTTGAAATAATTAGTCAAAACTCCTCTTTCCAAATATTCTACCTTTCAGGAAACTCAGAATTTTAGCTTTATGAAAACATACCATGCAGGAATTATTTCATAGTCATCACCAATCCTACTTTAGATACATAAATTCCTTTCTTCTTACTGCTTCAATTCTCTGTGCATCACTACTGAGATTGGACCCTGTAGCAGTGGCTGGGAATGGTCTCTAAAACATCAAGGGAGCAGCAAACTTCTCTTTCACATGTCTTCTCACTAAGTACACTTACCACTAAGTCCAGGCTTGTGCTGAGCCTGCTGCTGTCTCCCATTTGTTGCATGGCTGCTAGGTAGAAAGCAGCCTGGCTATGATGCAGTGCCTGAAACTTACCAGCAAAGCTGGTTCCCTGCAAGTCCCTCCTGTTGGAGAAGTCATGGGAGCTGACACTCATGAGACAGTTTGAAGAGCAGTTGGGGATGTCTGGATTCAGGTCAAGGCAAGAAGAACAAGTTGGAGACAAAAATGGAGGCTGAACTGGTGCCACAAAGCAAAAGTGCTTATTATCTTATGAAAGTGGGGTATTCACAGCCAGCCTTTGTAACAGCACCAAGGCTCACTCAAACTGTCTCTCCTTCTGAAATTTATTACCCACAAACCAGGAATAGGCCAAGAACCCCATTGTCCTGGATTACTGTGTCGCCTCAAGTGAGGAGGAGGCACATAATGAATGAGGCACAAGGCTCAAAGTCAGGGGGAAAGCCAGGGCTCACATATGTCAGTTGCTACAATGACATAGGTTATGGGTGAACCTAGTCTATCTGTATGGCCCAGATAGCAATAAAAGTATTTTTCAAACCCTGGAGGTGGAGGGGAGGACTTTCCAAGTCTTCTACGAAGCTTATTGCACCACTGTGCTAACTTCATACATAATACAAATTTGTTTTCCCTGCACACAGATGCAATTTCTAGTTCAATCTTTTAAGGTTGGGATTTTTTCCCTCCTAAATTGTGGTAGGGATGGTTCCATGCTAAATACAAAGAGGACCCAAACAAAACAGACCTGTAGGTTCTTTTCTTTGACTGCTAACACAAAAGTGCCATGTAAGGAAAATCAGTGCAACACCTCCCTTTCCAAACCATCATCCCCTCTATGCAGAGATTGTCAGTAAAGATATAATTACTGCTTAGCTCCATCTTCCAAGCCCACCTGCCATCTGGTTGCAGGGGCTGCACTGGTGGCTTCACTGTGCCAAGTTACAGCTTTGTGACCAGCAAGGGAAGGGCACTCGTGCACCCCCTGGCTCCTGTCCCGCCTGCTTACAGCCAGCTCTGCATTTTCTGTCTGGGCACCGGTGCTATGGTGGAAGCCAGTGTTTCCCAAGGACAGGGACACCCGTTTCCCCTGTTCTGGAGAGGAGTCCCTTCTATGCTCCATCCTCATAGTGACAGCACAGGGTGTGTTCTGTTTTGCATGACACAACACAAGAAAGCAGCATCTATGTGAACAAGGAGACACAGAGAGCAGCAGAGACTGTGTTAAAGCATACGACTGAGACTAAAATGTTTCAATTATATGTCCAGCATTGGGCATTTAAATCAAATTCAAACAAAACAAGAGCAAAGAAAAAAAAATCAAACAGAAAATTAAGGCAAACTGACCATGCAAAAGACATTTACTCTCAGGCCTGCATCTTGCAATTTTTGCAGATATTTTTGTTGGAGAGATTAGACCCTTCAGAACAGCACACAGAATAAATATGCACTTGCTAAAATCTAAAAGGCATCAATAAAACTTCATTACTAGTACTTAAACAATAACAGGAGATCGAGTAACTGAAAGTTTAGGGATAAAGTGGCACTCAGGAACGAACTCTTAATTTTAGCTCTATCATGGGCAGAAGATGTCACACAGCAGTTCTCCCATCTTCCTCTAAAACTTATACAGACCTAGATCGATTATTTTCAAAGTAACAAGTTGTCTCAAATTTGAAGTCCATAAAGATCCAGTATATCTTCTGGGAAACTGTCATAATGATTAATCTCGTGGTTTATTTTGGGGGTGGGGCAAGGGGGTTGTTGGAGTTTGTTGGTTTTGGGTTTGTTTTTTTTCTAAAAAAAGTATATGTTGTTTTGAGGATGGATTTTTACAGTTTCAGCTTCCAGCTCCTGGCTCCTGTTATATGGTTCCTCGCTATCAAAAATGTCTCATATAGGGTAGCTTTCCCTCTAGCAAAGTATATATAAAGTAGATGCAGTACAGTATCATGCTGCCTTTTACTTTTCTTTTACTGGTTTAAATTCCCAGCCCTCCCAGAGCACCTCACCCAGAGGATTCATGAAGAGCCCTACTGACTTTTGTAAAGAATGAGACTTTTCAGTCAAAATTACTGGATACCAGCTCCCTCTTTGTCCACCAGGAAAGATGTCCTGTTCCAGAGTCTTGTTTCCATTCAATAGATAACACATCATTTGTAGAAGAATCTGGGCCAATGTCCTAGGCCACCGTGAGCTATAGGAGACGTGGTCTGGGGAAGGGGATAAAACAGAGAGAAACAAAACATGGCAGTGTAGCAAGGAGGAGAGGCAGATCAAATCTAGGACAGCCTGGGTTTTAGCACAAGCAGACAGGCAGTCTGAACTCTGTGTGCCTCAAACACAGGGCTGGTGACTGCTCTGAGATGTAATGAGGGTCACACAATTTCATCTCATCTGATGTCTAGGCAGCATCTTTGCACAGAACACTATATCAGACCAATACATTACAGTAAAAAAAGTTGTTTTGACAAATCAGTATTTTGCAGAGGAAAAATACAACCATTCTGAAAAGTTTCTCAAACAGCTTTTATCTAAGCATGGATAGCAAAAGCCAACTGATAAAAAAAGTTCTGCTTTGTTTTTTTTGTTGTTGTTGTTCAACCATGTCTGGCAACAAAATGCCTTTATGGATATTAGCACAAAAACAACGCTTGCCAAAGCAAAAATATTCTACTATTTTTGAGAGCAGAAAATTAAAAAAAAAAAATCCTAAAATTATTTACTGCCAAAATAATGCTGATTCTAGGATCGTCTAAGAGGCATGGTTGATCAGCTGATGGACGAGATGCAATGTAGTTTTCCAATTATAATCCTTTCTACTGTATCTCAAATTCACCTTCTGATGCTTTCTTATTTTTCATGCCCCTTGTGGAATAGGCAGGCCATTAACAAAGTCACACTTGAATTTTGCTGCTTCCCAACTAGTAATTTTCTGTGGGATGGATTTTCAAAACCTTCTCCACATTGGAAGCCTATTATCATTTTTGGATGTGACTTAGCACCACTGGAGTTTGGTTCCTCACAGAACAAGTCAGAAAGGCAGTGATCATTTAAAGATGGTCACAGAGGCCAAACTCAATTTGCAAAAGCAGGGAAGATAATTAAGTCACATTAATTTTTACTGATGTGTGTTAATTTATGGAGATTTTAAATCATCAATCTGAAAAAGAAAAGGGATAAAGGGATACAAAATTAAAGTACAAGCTCCACTATAGATAAATCAAGGTACAGAACTGGAAGTCATGGTTACTGAGCTATGTTCTCATTTCTGCTCCATGCAGGTGACTTTTTCAAAATACTTTCTACACTCCATTTCTGAGCACTATCCATAAATGCTTTCTCCCAGTACCTCTCCCTCAGAGAAATCCCTCAGAGCAGGAATCACTTTGACATGTTTATACAGCACGGAGTACAACAGTCCTCTGCCCTCTCAAAACAACAGCAGAACAAACAGTGGTAAAAAACTCAAGGAGGTGCCCAGCAGTTCCTCCCCAGAGGATCCACAAACACAAAGGAAAAGATCCCAGGACTGTTTACAAAATCATAATTTCCAGCACAGAATACTCCTTAAGGGCAGGAAATACCTGGGGGTAGAAGCCTGTGTCCCTCTGAACCTTGCCAACCTGGCTGCAAGGGGTTCACACTTGCTCAGTGTGAAACACAACTCTTGGGCAGCTGCAGCACAGAGCTGGCCTGGGGACAGCGTGGCTGTCACTCCTGAGGCTGCTCTTGCCCAGATGCAGAATAGGGCCCACCACAGTTCAGAGACACCTTGGTTTCTGGCAGGGCAGGTACTGGTTTTTTTCTGCCCCAGAAATGGATACACTACATAACTATTCCTGGTGAATCTATGTCCTTTCAGTCCCAAAAAATGAGAACATTCTGAAGCAACTGGTCTTCACCTGAGGACTTCAAAAGAGCAAGGAAGATATCCTCAAGTAGTAGTAGATACAGAGGGGAGGGATTTTTTTTTTCCTGAGCTCAGGGAGTGTAAATCCACTTCCTTGACCTCTTTTGGCTCTATCTCCTGTGCCACTATGGGCTTGCCCTCTACTTTCACTGCCTTTTTATTTTTTTAACAAATCTCATGAGAGCACTAAGCTGATAGAAAGGATTTTTATTAAATCTGGCAACTCACAGTAGTGTCACAGAGTGAAAAATACCAATCTGCTGAGCATGGAAGTGAGGAAAAGTGTGAGTTCGAGGCAATTACAAAATATTAATTTGACAGCAAAGGCACAACTTTTGAAGGAAAGAACAATATAAGGCAGACAAACAAAAAAAGGTGGGAAAGTGTAGCATGAACTTATCAAAGAGAGATCATATGAGACTTAGCTGGTACCTTCCTCTAAAAATATAACTCATTTTCTAGATAAGGCGTGTGCAAGAATGGATACTATTCAAACTTCAAATAAAGCATTGGTTATAATATCACAGGGGAAATACTCAAAATTGAGAAAATGTGGATATCAGAGGGACTAAAAGGAGTTATGAAACCAATGAAGAGGTAACAGATTGCATTGGGGAAGGGTGAACCAGTCTGGAAGGTGAAAATCGGCCAGGGGAAGAATTTTCTTTATTATTTAAATTAATAGCCTCTGTGTGACTTCTGGAGCATACCAATGTGATTTGCTGATGATATGATGTTGGAATGAACTGCCATCCCATGGCTAAGCTGGCAATTTTGCAGCCAAAATTATCTGGAAAAAGGCCTGGGGGATGGACCTGAGCAGGTTTCTGGGCAGTAATCTGGGATCACTGGTGATAACACCTTCAATGATTTCACTGTGTGAAATGATGGCAGAAAAAGCCTCGGGAGGACAGGCAGTTCCTAAAATGATTTCAAATCATCTGTCTGAAGGTGCTGTTAGAAAGTTAAACCAGCAGAGGTGACAGTGAATGATGGACAGGACCCCCATGGGATGGGCACAGTCTAGGAAGCAGGAGGGAGCTCAAGTGCCACTGCAATCTCTTGTGGCCAAGACAGAAAAACATACAAACTAGAGCTACTTGACTAAGGCTAGTGGCCAGCCCAATTGAGAACAAGAAACTAAAATAACTTGCCATGTTTTGCATTGCAAAACAAAAGCTGAGAGGGCACAGAGCTTCTCCTCCTTCCTCAGAAATATCCAAAGGGGGCAACTTAAACCAGTGCTAACATAAGCACTGTAAATAAATTTAGTCTGAAAGCACAATAGTTACAAACAGGAGAAGTAGCAGACCCTTGCAGTAGGAATAAATGGGGAGGGAATATATGCAGCTTGGGAAAGCAAGGAATATATCTTCTTTTCCCTACTGCAGCATCTCATTTTCTTTAAAATATTGGAACCATCAGGACTGCTTCAGATAACTCAAATACAGTGAAATTGTGACATGATTTTCTCTAAACTTTTTTAAAAACAGAAACGATTGCCAGTTTAAAACTTATGCTCTTCAAGACAGAGAAATATTTTCTCTTGTATTTAAACTTGGGTATTTAAGCCAAGAAACAGAAAGTATCAGTAAGAAGACACTCTCTCATGCTACTATAACTACCTTGATACAATTATGGCTGAGGCAACCTGCACTAGAAATTAATTACACAACCATTCCAAGATAAAAAACACACTGCTAATGAGGGAAGACACACAGAAACTTCAGTCCATTGATGCCCTGTCAGTTCTGAGCCACCTGGGAGCCATGCAAAATGCCTTCCAAGAGCAAACATGAGAAGACTGACAGCTGTACAAGAACTGGGAAACTCAATGTGGTATTAGTCTTATGAAACAATATAATCTCTGCCTTTTCTAACGTTGTTTTGTTTCACAAGTTGTAAAGGAACACTTGTTTTTCTCCAAGTGATAAAGACACCTGTCTTTGCTGATGCTCCTGCTTTGCTTTAGACACAAGCCTATAGTGTAATATTTTCTTTCAAATGTACTTTAACTGGTACACTTCTAAGTGGACTTTCAGCAATCCTTTCCTCTAACCATGCAAAGAACTGTTACCCAAAACGTACAATTTTTTTTCAACTGTATTAACTGGTTTAACAAAAGATGATGCTTTTGCTGCCAGCACCCTCTGACCATCAGAAAGGATGGCCAACAAGACTTTCAGGCTGAAAAAGGTGATCTCTTGGGATAAGCAAATCGAAAAGCTCATAATGCCATCCTGCCAAAAATGGAGAATATTATTGGAGTTTCCTCATTTCTCAATGAAATGCACAACTACTCGTTGGAGAAGTTTTGAAGTTCTAATCACCATTTTTTTAATGGCAGTTTGGGTAGGTTTTCACAGCAAAACTTGTTTCTTTCCATTGCAGAGCACAGAAACTCCTCTAGCACTGTCTGCCTAAACAGAATTTAAAATAAACCAATAACAAGACAGACAGCTAACAACAAAACTTAATTCTAGTGTTTTAAACTTGATCTCTTGGGAGAGGTTCGTTTTGCTTTTCAACTTAGAGGGATAAAACAGTAATAATCCTCCCAAGATATCTAGCACAGCAGAAACTTTGGATGCCAGCATTCATTTCCTGCTTCATCGCAGAGGAGTTGCTTCATTTCTTGTTATTTATGAAATTTCCCCCAGATATTTTGTGAGTTTCCTCATGACCAAGTCTTCAGAGGAACTGTAAAAATGTTCCAACTCAACAAACCTCCTTCATGAAAAATGGACTTTCAAAATAAGTAAATAAATAAATCCATTGCTATCCAAGAAAATGTCACTTTTGACAGATGGTCAGATTTTCTGTTTATTAATGAAAAAAACCTTCTAAATAAATTCTGGGGATTTTATGTCTAAAAACACACCACCAACAACAGAAATTTGGGATTATTTCCTGTTTATATACTTAAATCTGGATAAAATCAAGAAACGCCAAGAGAAGAAAGGGCAGTAAAGACTTTAACATTCTCACCTTTGTGTTTTCAAGCTTAGAAGAGGAAAATGAGTTACCACTAACCTGCAATGTTCCGAAATTTCCACCATTAAAAACTTTGAAGGCACAGAATTAAATAATCCCCCATATTACACTGTCCATTTCCCAAGTATTCAAAAGGCATGGTAAAAGGTAAGCAGCAAAACAAAAAATACCTAGGAGTGCCTATTCATTTCAATAATAGCACAGAGAAAAGAGGAGAGGGGGACCAAGTCTAAAATGCAAGGACACAGAATATAGCACAGGATGTCTGGAGAGGGGGAAGGCTCCAGTCTTTCCATTTCTCCTTCCATTTCTGCATACACACTCATATGCATTTAAATAAGATTCTTCCAAGAGTGCAGCACTAGATGTGGATGTTAAGCTACAACACAGTCCCCATTTCCTGACTTAGTTTGAAATACTGTGACCCAGCATGAAGGTTCATGTATGCACTACACTGCTGAATAGAGGGGCAGAGCTACCTAGGAGTGCTAAGTCCCGGGGACGGCTAGGAGAAATCTGCTTTTCTCCATGGCATAGGTCAGGATTTTGTGTCATTTCAATGTATGCCATTTCTCAAGGTCAAACCTGCTCAAGTCACTCACCAGTTAAACCCAGGATCAATACTAAGAGGTATTTACTGTCTGCCTCAGTGCATACATCTGCAGCAGTCAAAGACTGTATTGGAAAATCTGCCTCTCTGAGTAGAGTTTTTCTTCTTTTCATTAAAGAAAGGAAATGCATTTCTTTCAAGCATGCAGTCTAGATATGAACATATGTGAACGACAGCTATTAATATCTACAACTTCATGTAAACATAAACAGCAATGAATACAACCAGTGGTATTTTCAGGACCAGTAGAATTAGCAAACTAGAGAACAAACCCCTATTTTTGTCTTCTCCCGATATATCAAGCGTCAGTTCAAGTAAATATTTTCCCAGACAATATATTTTCTAGAAAAGTCAGCCTGCTCTGCTTAAGTTTAATGCGCAGGTATATATATAGATTGAAATTTTGAAAGGCTTTATTGGTTCAGTTTGAGTGCACAGATTGTTTGCAAGCAGCTGGAGATATTGAATAGCAAAAAATAATCAAAGCAAGGCAGATCAGCCAGTGCTCATCACACATGGATTACTGCCTTATAAATTCACTTATTTGACAGCTGACACGGACTCTTGTCCCCTGCAGGGCTGGACCAAGTGGCAAAGTCTGCTCAGAAAGTCCAGACTGCTGCCAGTGGAATCCTTCAAGCAACCAGGCTGCAAATCACAGAACTGACCTGTGCTCCTCAGAAATAATGGGGAAAAAACTAGGGAGGGCTTAGTAAGCCAGCAGCCAGAATATTGTGTACCTGACTCCTGGGCTCTGTGTGCAGTGGTGGGATTTAGAAGTGAATGGTTTGCTTTTTTGCAAGTGTGGTGTTTTATTTTCTTACTTCCCACTCTTTGAGAGAGAATTC
>NW_005054304.1:11693862-11705447 GCF_000277835.1 Geospiza fortis
CTCAAAGTGTTTGCTACAGTATGGAAGGCAAATACAAAAAGACAGGCAGATGGAAGGGAGTACATCAGACACAGATGTTGTATGAAATTCATACTTTCAAAGGAGCTTCACTGCTCTTCTCAGGAGGAATTGCAGGAAGCTGAGTCCTTTTGGAAACTTGGCTCCTAAAGCTACAGTAATATTAAAAAAAAAAAAAGTAGCATATTTTCTCTGTGCTTTAGCTTTATTACCAACTTCATGGGAAATGCATTTTGGCCACAATGAACTGTTTTTCCTGTCCTCTCCCCCACTTCCTACACTTTCTTCTTCAAATCAAAAGATCAGTGGCACCCGCAGAAATTCTTCCACTGACAGAAACTTGAGTCTGGATTGGGCTTTCCATTTTCATCTCTCTCTGCTATTTTCTTCCCGAGGAAATACACAGCCTAAAATTTTTGGTTAAGTCAGGCATATGAGTTGTAAACAGGGGAATGAAGAGATTCCTCCCTACTTTTCTACAAAGAGAAAATTACTTACATCTCCATCCTTCTGCCCGGAAAAGGTGGTTCACTACCTCTAAAGGGTGTCAGTAGATTGATGAGAGAAAGTCAGGCAAAGTGGCTAATCAAAACCTCCATACCAGTATAGTCCTCTGCAGCTGGAGAAGGTCTTCACTGAGACTTCAACTTCTTTCCTGTTCCAAATCACTCTTAAGAGTTAAATTTCTCTGCCCAAAGTGCAAATTAACACACTGAAAAGACTGACTGATGGAATGGAAATGCCAGGTTTATCTACAGAGCCCCAAAGACTCTTCCCCAATATGTATTTGCAAACTGGCAGCTGCATAAGAGCAGAAGAAGCCCTAAGAAGTGTATGTGTGATAATCACAGCGTAATCACTGCTGATGAAACTTGATGCTCTTCCATAATCACTGCAATTTTAAGTGGATTGAGTGCCATTTAAGTGACAGGAGTGCTATGATGGATGAAATATATGCTCCCAAAGTTACATCAGCTTCTTTGACATTCGTGGCATGGAATGCTTAGTGGCATTTAATGTTTGTAAATCTTTAGAAATAAGTTAAATATGTTAATTACCACTGGAAAAATCTCTCAAGCTGAAGTACTCAATGACTATATTGCAGTTGTCCTTAGTGCTATATTCTCCTCTTCTTATCCACTAAGTAAACATGACATATCAGGCCAGTGATTACACTCAGAATTTGCATATATTTTCATCTGTTAGTCCTTCTAGGTAAGTCAATGGACTGGTACCCAGCTTGCACTGGCTGCCTTCCCCTCGCCCATATTTCGGGTGCCCCAAACTCCGGGCACTGGTGCTGCACTGCATCTGCGCAAGCTGCCACGTGCTCTCACACACGTGGGCTGAGCACAGCAGGCCCACAGAAAAGCTCACCAACCAAGGCACAGAGCCAGCCCATTTCCATTTCCTCTCCCAGGTGCATCAGATCACCTCTGGCAGTCACATGGGACAAGGGTCAGGCACCAAGCCCAGCAAAATGGGTGAACTGCTTTTTAAAAAATCCAGTCTTAAAAAATTGGGATCAAGAATGGGGGATACGCTGAGCATTATCTGATGGAAGGCTGCAACCTCTCATAGTAAAAACACGTGACAGAACAAGGCTGGTTGACTGATGGCATCTTATTCCAGCATATGGGCCCCAAGGAGGCCTGCTGGAGAGAAACCATCTGCTCGTCATCCCTCAAGGGAGGTGCTCCCCATTTCTGCACCCCCTCCCTCAAAAGATTGTATCACCCAAAATGTCTTCCATCTTAGAAAAAAAAAATCTAATTTCTTCACATGGAACATAAGATAGTTACTCTGAATCAGGAACAGAAGTTATCAGAATAAGACAAGTGATGAGGGTATGAAATAATTCAGCAAGATATTCAATTCTTGGCATCTTGACAACAATTTAAAAAATAATCCAGGTGAAGTTCCTCTAAGAATTGTTGGCAATGAGCAAGAGCAACAGTAGGTCAAGGCAATTGACTTTTTACAACTTAAAAAATCCTGTCTGAAAATTACTTGGGATATTATTTAAGCATTTTAAAAACAGGTAAGATATCAAAATGAAGCAGGACGTTTTGTAGATTAAGCCTTCGCAGTCCCTCAGTGATTACTTTCCCTCCCCTCATTATTGGCTTCTTTAGAAGGCAAAATTACTTCATTTTACAAGACTGGCACCCCCAGCTCCTTATTTTCAAGTAAAGGCAAGAGAGTTAAGGGTGCATATGCATGACTAGTCTGCAAAAAGCGTGGGGTATCTGACTGGCAGGTCAGGCTACTAATTCAACTCTTCCATTCTGTGAATTTTCAAGAAATTTTCTTTAACAGTAAGGCTCCAAACAGCCCCAATCCACTAACAGGGTGAGGAAAATCAGGATGGAAAACCAAAATCCATTTTAAGCAGCACATTGGGCACTGACCAGAAACGCAGCTTGTCAAAGTCAGCCCTCAGCACAGTCACACAGAGTGACCTGAAACTGATGAAATGAGCTAATAGTAAGTTAATGCACTGACAATTTACTCCATTCTCATAACTGTCATCAGTTGTTATTTGCAAATTCCAAGCTGCAATTCACATTTCTACAACTTGAGCTTAAAGCCCCACTTGCCAGGAGACTTATTAAATATAGACAGGCTCCAGCAGGCAGAAAAGCCCAGCTACCTGGCCTTAATTGAGAAAGAGGCCTCTGAAACAGGAAAGCAACTAAAAAGCATCCTGGTTTGGCAACGAAAAGTACATGCTTCACCTTGAACACAAACATAATTCCTAATTTAAGCACATGCTCAAGTGCTATGCTAAATAAAAGCCTAAAATCCCATTCTGTAAACTCTTAGGCATATTACATTACAGCAGCTTCATTGACATTGAAAAGAATTTGGTAAATTCAGAGTAAACTATTCATGAGGACGTTTTCACCATTGGGTGCTACACAATTCCAGACCAATGAGAGATTTGTAACACTGATATTGCTTCAGAATATTTCCCTTGTAGGCTGAGCCTACTTCCATCACATACAGACTACATTTTATGGGGAAAATACTGGCAACTTTGATATGAAGAAAAATCCTCTGGGCTGTATCATTCCCTGTAATAAAATAAACTCAGAGAGAAGCAAAATGGAAACCTGGAACAAGTAACGTAACTGAGCTGCATCATAGAAGATATTGGTTGAAATAATCAGATCAATGTGCAAGCCAAAAATTTGCAGTTAAAGGGACAGCTTTCTAAATGAGGTCAAAACAGGAGTCAGAGAAGTGTTCCTAAATGAGCTCTGTCTCCATTTTGAAGCTTGTGTATCTTAATACTGGGTCCTTACAGTTCCTGGTGCTCATCATGGTGACTGATTGACGCTGAGCTCCTCTGAAGACCTAAAGAGGTCTGAAATGGCAGGCTACTAATATTTCCCCCTCTGTCCTTTGGGTACAGTATCACCCTACACAGACAGCAGAGAGGCAGTTATAATTTGCTTGTGTTGGAGCTAATAGGAAAGAATAAAGCTCCTCTTGAAGGCTGTCACCACTAATGTGACCCTGTCTCATTTGTGCCTCTAACCCAAATCTGTGGACTATTCCATCTGACCTTTCTAAGCCTGAAGCAGGAACTTTGTTTGCTCCATCCAGCAAGACATAAACCACCAGCTCAGGAATGGTTTTAATAACATCAACAGGAATACCAGCTGAATAACCAGCCCTTTGATTATTATTACTTGAACCAACATTCCTGATGCCAACATATTTCTGAGATGGAAGTGAGGAAATTGTTTCCACACCTTGTACTGCATAGTAGTAATGTTAAAGATTATAGAAGTACTTTCAACTACAAGACATAAAGGATCACCATATCTGGCTTTCTCATGGAAAGCTGTATTTTTTTGAGAAGAGAGAAGGCACCAGGTATATGACTCACAAGATATATTACTTAGGGAAAAAAAAAAAAGTAGTTGAGAATACTGTAATGCGATGTGTCATTTTCCACAAGGATTTATCATAACTCTACTGAAATCGGTGGGGACTTTCACACTGACTTTAAGAGGGATAATATTTCACCCTGAGTTTTCAGACACTGATCTGATCAGATTAAAGTTACAACATATCATTTTCCTATTTGTAAGGAGAGGAAAAAAAAGAAAAAACCCAAGCCATTCCATTCTTACAGAGCTAACTCACCAGGACAATTTTCTGACTTCAAAGATTTTTCATTTTAATCCTTGTCAGAAATTAATGGCTTTATTTGATGATATCCAAAAACTTATAAAAGAAGTCTCGGTGGTAGATTCTTAAATGTATGTATTTGAAAGTCGCATCACAATTTCTTCTCCCTACCTGTATTTGCTCCAGAGATAGGGTCAAGCATCCAAAAGCAGAAAAAGAGATTATGTAAAGCATTTTTCCCCCAAGACAATCTGCAGAAAATGAAAGCTTAAAGAAAATAAGCATCTGTAGAAAATTAAAATGTCAGTGGTTTTTACTGAAAATTTAAAGTTTAAAGCTATTCACACAGTGAGTTTTTTAGCAGTAGCTCTTCCCGTCTCAGATAGCAATGCAGTGGTATCAGTCTGCAACAGGGGAGCAGGAGTCATGGACACTGCTAGTTGGGCTCTCTGTTCTGCTCCAAAGAATATCTCCCATAGAATTTTCATAGGAAAAAATCACCAAAATTACAGCTTCAGAGAATATTCTGAGTTGCAAGGGATCCACAATGATCATTGAGTCAAGACTTTAAGTGAATAACCCATATGGGGATCAAACCCATGACTTTCACACTATAAACACCATACTCCAAACAACTGAGATATCATTAATTTACACATAAAAGGAAGTCTGAAAGGTTGGGTCAGAAACTGATGAAGATCTTAGGAAAAAAGCTGACCAGAGATACGTAAGTGGCAAAGCCTGTATATGGTGCACATATATCCTGTTAAGGAGATGTGCTATTACCTTTGCTTGTTTATGATACAGACAAATTTCAGAATTGTTACTGCAGCCACAGAGAAGATGAAGGGGTGTTCAGTAGCCAGATGTCAGAGACACACGGCTCATAAGTTCCTTGGAAAATCCCACCCAACACAGCAGCAATTATAAGCTCAGGCCCACAGCCACCAAACCTCTAGTGCCCAACGTGCTGTGCATATTTTGCTTTCCTGATCCAGCCATGCTGTGGATTTGATATCCTTACCACAGGTAGGCCTTTCCTTTCCAGGGCAGAACCTGCTATAATTAATTTCTCAGATACTGTTTCCTTGGAAATAGTAGAATTTTTTATAAAAGTCAAGGGGATCTGAATCTGAAATCTATAATGAGAAAATACACAGTAATGCCCATGCTTATGCTTTTTTTGGTCTTATGGTCACATGGAGCATGTTCATACTGTACCATTTTAGGTAAGGTATCATCTTTGTTGAGCACAAAAATGGCTTTGGGCAAAACAGACACCTTTTCCCAGTTTGGTCTCATTCACAGCTGCCAAAGATCACCATTAGGAAATAAAGTGGAGAAGCCCATAGAAAACCTGTAAATAGTCCCAAGAAATTCACCATGACATTGTAGGGCAAAAAAAATCCCAGGTGAAAAGGTGCACTGAAGTTGGGACAGGAGTCTGATTGTGCCATGGTTTTTCTTTTTTTTCCACCAGAGTGGAAGGAAGACTCTCACTAGGGTAAGAGGAGCAGAAATGATCCTTTTCAGAGATGACCAAACGGACTATCAGATATAGCTGACTATCAGACAAGCTATATGCTACACATGAAACACAGCGCCATGTGCCTGCATCCACAGGAAAATTCCTTTTAGGACTAGAAATCTCAGGCTTCATTGTCCAAGCCACACCATGAACGCTTCCCAAACTACTGGATGCACATTCCCTCAACCTGGGCGTGCTAAAGCAGCCTCTCTTCCTGCAGTTGCAGACCTGCCCCATAGACATTACCACTGCTTGAAGTTTGAGCTTTTTCCAGCTTGTCTTGAGAGCGAGCCTGGCTTGCCCCATGCACCAGCTGGAGATAAACCTGCACGTTCATTTAGTGAAAAAGCACCATGGCTGTAAGTTTGCTTTTGTGGCAGATAAAAATAGAGGGCTCTTCTGAAGGTTTCATTACAAGATGGGAGGTAGAGTCCCCTGAGCTGGCACTAGTCTTCTAATTAATCAGTGCAAGGATTGCTGAAATCCTGGCAGAAGTCCTTCCTCTGCCTGACTTAATCCTGGAGGTTTTGACTTGGAAATGGAAAAATCTGAATTCTGTGTGTTCCCCATCCAGTCAGGTGAAAATGGAATAATCAAACGTTTTTTAAAATATATTTTAAAATGTTGCACACAGACACACAATGCAGTTTCTACCTCAAAACCACACAGACTAGTTTTCAGGGTAGTTCTTTGGGGCTGAATCCTGTCAAATCAAGAAAGGAAAGAGAGAGAGGAAGAAAGCAGAAGAGATGGCTTGTAAAGAAAGCATTTTCTGAGCAGGAAGTCAAGGGTGTCAAGTCAAGAAAGTCAAGGACACCCAGCATGAGTGTCCTATTTATCAGTCTCCTGTGTCTGGACAGCTGATGAAGAGCTCTCTGGAAGCAGCAAAGAGACATCACATCCACATGATACTTTAATTTTGCTTTTTCTTTTTTCTTAATTTTTCTTAATTTTGCTTTTGCTACTTTAATAAAAGCTTTCTTGAAATCGGCCACTGTTTATATCAAAATATTTTCTTTCAAATAGGAGGGTTTTTCCCATTATTTAAAAAAAAATATTTTTCAAACCTGATCCAAATGTTTTCCTTTTCAGAAAAAAGCCATGCTAAGGCAAAATTTTCTATATATCTGCCCCTATAACCGCTCTCCGGAATTCAATTTAATTTCTGCTCTCACTTTTAATAACTCTTTAAATAACATAAAAGTTTCTTATTTCAACTGTGCCTCACTTTAGAGTCGCATTATTTCCTCCTGGCCATGAGACTGGTTTGTGTTTAATATACTGCTACTTTTTTCAGTTGCTTTTCTGGGCCTCAGGCTTTGGCAAAAATTCAGCTCTGATTAACAACATGCCCTTCACTTGCCCTTGCTACTCACCCCTGGATGTGTCAAATTTTTGTTTCCACTCTTCACTGTGTTGGTCCTTTTTTTAATTTATTTTGTATCATCTAACTCTGCTCTGAATGCTACATTACTTTACAGACCTGGAAAGCATTTGGTTTATTTTTCACTGTGAGGTATGCTTCACCCTTTGAGACTGTTGAATACTGCCACATCAAAACACTAGCTAAACACATGACAGTCACCATGTTTCACAAAGTCAAAAGATTTTTCCAAGACAGACCAGCATCATATTAGCCGGCACTCACAAGCCTCCAGCACTTCTTGTGAAAATCAGCAGTGGCAATTCTTACTATCTCCAACAAAACATATTTTTACTGGCCTTTCCAAAGGCATATCCAAATAATGGCCCCATTATTTCAGGAGGAAAAAAATTCATTGCAGAAAAGGTCCATGCAAACTGGGACATGGACAACCAGGGAAAATCTAGATTGCTAAAACCAATGTGGGGGCTTTCCTTAAAGGCATAGTTTTTTGGAGAGGAGCAGCTCCCTTTGGACCTTCTTACTTGTATGGTATGTGCCAGTAGGGAACTGCTGCTGCAGCTCATTTTGCTTATTGGCCAAGCAGAGCTCAGTTTTCAATAAACTCATCTGACTCCAAGGAACATCAAGAACAAACCTCTTTTTCCTCCTCTTTTTTCTCTCCCCTTTCTCATTTGCCCATAAATCAAAGAAGAAAGGATCAAATGTACAAAACAACAAAGTGGTAAAATGCTCACTTCAGGGTCGCAGCCAATCTAATTAATTTTTCATTTAGGTCTGACATATTAGAGGCCAATCAATCAAGGATTATGTTTACAGAGTTGTAGAAAGAGAGGAGACCGATCCTCATTTGTTGTCTAGGCTGTCCAAATTAGTCAGTTAAATGATCCTGGGGGAGATCATAAAGGATATTAATAGGTCCTTGTAAGTACCTTTCTTTTAATTACAGACCAAACAGTCAGCACTTACCACAGTCTTTGACTTCCTGTCTGAAGGACAGAGCTGGCTTCCTGGAAGCCATAGGGACAGAGGTGACTTCTGCCACCCACTTTTGGGACAGTGCAGTTTCTTCATCTCTGAGTGTGTCAGAGTAGCCCACTGGGCTCAGGATACCTATCTGGCAGCAGTATGCAGTAGCTGGAGTCCAGCAAGTCCACCACATTCAATGGGCTGCAGTATTTCTTATTTCTAAGGGGGTAGAAAAAGGACCATAAAACTGCAATCCCATTTTCAGGTCCATCTGCATTTCCAAAAATTATATGGAAATCATAGTCAAATCTGGCTGTGCAGAATTTACACTTTTGATTTAAAAGCCCTTTTTGGGTGTGACTTAGCAGATCGTGCTCACAACAGCCAAACAAGTGCTTTGTTACTGCCGCTTCCAGTGCGTGACTTTCAATTCCAGCTTTGACAGGGGCCTTCTGGTTTCTCTCCAGAGTGCATGACTTGTGAGGTACCTGTTTTGTCTTTTATAATTTGCTGGGCTGCACAGACAGTGCGTGGCCCTTACAATATTAATGATCCTTAATAGCAAAGAGTCAATGTAGTGACAACTAAGTAGACAGATGACTTCAAATGACCTGATAAACACAGGAGAAAGATGAGATGAAGAGGCAGATGATTTGGTCAGTCTGACATGACCTTTTCCTACAATCGTTTGACATGGCAAGTTCCCAAGGACATTTATAGACCCAAGATGACCAGCACTGAAAAGTCTTTGTGGTCAAGAGCCAAGCAGGATGCCAGGTTCCTACTGATACACACGGCTTCAGTGGGGGCGAGACAGAGCCCATCCAAAGGCAGCTCTTCTGCCTTGCAGCATGAGTGCTGAAACACAGACCTGGTGCCTGTGGGGTGCACTTTGCATAACAGTTGCCAGACTCAGTAACCGGAGCTCTCAGCTGCAACGCTTCAGGAGAAGAGCAGTAGTTTTGATGGCTCCAAATATTTCAGACTCTTTATATTGCTACTATGACTTGGATATTTTGGCAATTTTCTCCATAAAAATCTCAAATTAGTGAAAATCTCAGTATGATAATGCATCAAAAGCCCAAAAATGCCACTCCTTAAGCTGTCTCCTCCCCTGCTGTAGCAATGTACTTGCTTGCTATACAGTGTGTTTCCATTTCTGTTAGTTCACAGAAGGCAATGGGTTTGTGTATATTTTCAGTATCTCAGGGAACTGAGGGCAAGAAGCAATAAATAACAGAAACAGGGCCCTTTATTAATATGATTGATTTCTGTGTTTGAGAGTGCTCATATTCAGCTTTTATTTCAAACCCACTGATTGGCCACATTAAAATCACAAAAAGCAGAAGGCAGCAGTAGCTCCAGATAACTGCATCCCCATGCCACCCAAACCAGGCACAGATGTATTTCAGATACACTGGCACAGAGTGCCACCCTGTCAGCCACTCTGTCCCAGCCTTGTTGGACTGGAGCCCTGTCTCGTTTAGCAAGTCACAGCCTCCTCTGAATCAGTTCAAGCTGATGCAGAGCAGATTTCATGTAGATAAACTCTGGCTTCAGAGGGACTAAAGTTCTTCCAGAAATGTCTGAATGTCTGGGTGTCTGATTGCTTTAAGCAACACACAAAAAAAAAAAACAAACCAACAACTGAAACCTGCTGAAATCTTCTCAAATGACCACTCCTATTGTACCCAAATCAGCTTTTCCAACAAGGTAATTTTTCTTGCTTTCTTTCGAGGAATTCTTTCAAATTCCTTGAAAATGTGGTCAAGTATAATCATTGAAGTCAAGCTGCCTTGAAAATCCAATACCTACAGACACAGCAAAACCATAAAATTCTGAACAATGAAGTTAACAAAACCAGACTTAAACCAGAAAAATCCATTTAAGAACACCCATACTCACACTGCAGTGATGTGTGGCATTGACATCACACAAAATACAAATTTGAGTTTTTTTAAAATTGCTTTGGATCAGTGGATTACATGCTCATGTGGTTTTTGTAACTAGTTATTTCCATGTCTAGTAAATAAAAATCAAGTTTAGTCAAAGCCTGCCTGTTGCTCTTAGAGGGGATGTCACCTGGCTTTAACTGATAATTACTCCAGGAAGGCAGATGCAGAAAAACTGTAATTATTGCAGAAGGAAAAGGTAGGAAGGGTTGGAGCCTGAGTCCACTCAGAAGGGAATAGGAAAAATTAACTTTTCTCAAAAGTGGTGGAAAGCATTTACCAAGGGCTTGCCATTTTTGACAGCTTTCCTCTGTTTTGCTGATTTTATTTATTTTTTCCTTTTATACAGAGGTGTCTTGCCACTTTAGGTAGTAAGCATGCTAGTGGGTCCGAGCTCTTGGGGTCCATTTCTATTTTTGCCCTAAAGCTGGACCCTGTGTGATAAAAGAGTGGGTGCTGGTGGACTTTAATTCAGGCATGCACAATACATACCTAAAGCTTCTACTATTTTAATATGAATATTATAATCTGGAGGTAGATGTGCCTCTGGTACATATATCTGCAAACCACAGGAGACCTGTCCTCACAAATCATACCCAGTGAACTCCCAAGGTCTTTAAGCAAACAAATGGAAGGGAAGCAGTTTTTCCTTGACTGCAAGGCACTAGTCACCAGCAAGACCCCATTGGCAATTAGGGTTCCTTGCCGGCCTGTTCTGAGAAATGAGTAATTTGATCCCACTCCAAATTTCTGTCATGTGCCCTGGTATGGTTTTCCTCCTCTAAATGCATATGCTGAACCTGATCTACAGACAGGAATAATGGCTCTGTGGCAGATGGGGATGTCTTTTGGGCTTATTGCAGGTGCATCCTCATGTGCATTTGTCTGGCTGGGGAAAAATGTGAATCCATAGATCCTCTGTGCAAGGTGGTGTCTGCATAAAACCTTGACAATGAAGAGCTGTAACACAATGCTTTGTGGTTTGGCGTCTGCCCTAAGAGGATTCATGGCAAGATGGGTGGCTATCAGTCCCCAAAGCCATAATTGAAATCCCTGTAGGCTGTAATGACCGATCCTCTTCCAGTTGCATTACAGCTGTAATGCTATATATGGGATTTAGCCTTTTAATTAAAAGTCTGGGGTAAAGCTTTAATCCAGTGTTTGTGTTCCTCAAAGGAAACTGGGTTTGAAGTGACAAATTCACATTTGTTGGACTGCTTTAATCCTTAATCATTTATACTACTATTTTTCTTAATAAGAAAAAATTGATTAAAATAAAACATTAAAAAAAAGATGGCTTAGTTGGCAGAGTATTAATTCCCTCCCATTTGTGAAGCTATTGATCAAAAATGCTAAGGTGCCAGTAAAAAGTCAATCCAGCCCTTCCTGGCAAGAGCTGTCAGCAATGTCTTGAAAAAACAATGGTTTCTTATCTTTGCACTTGGGACTATGCAGAACAGGAGCTAAATGCAGTTGTCAAGCTAAGTGCTTCATTCTTGCTTTAGTCAGTTCCACATACACCCTCTCTTCTGGAAGAACAGCTGGGTATTTCTCACCAAATTCTTCCAGAAACTACCTAGATGCATTCCTG
>NW_005054304.1:11705531-11737128 GCF_000277835.1 Geospiza fortis
CAGTTTTTCTGGGGGGCAACATCAGGACAGAGGCAGGTCTCATCTACACTAAATTCTTATTTACTAGGCACGGAAATAATTTGCTGCACAAAACAAAGGAACATGTCGCCCTCTGATCCAGAGAAACGCTTCCTGTCTCACTCTCCTGCAAGCTTTTTTCAGGCTGGCCTGCAACTCACAAAAGCCTCTTGCTCCTGGGGTGCCAACACCTGGAGCAGACCTGGTGCAGGGAAGCACAGGCAGGAACAGTGCACCAGGTGTTCTCAAACATCAGGTGGTGTGCCACAAAGCCTAAATGTGCCACTTGTCACATGAAAGATGGCAAGGGGCCGATGGAAGTGGACCATCCAGAAGATGAGTCTGAACCTATGGGGTTTGACTGACCTCCAATAAAGGTGGCAGTGCACACAAGGTGCCAATTGACACCATGGACCTGCACACGGCTCCTGGCCATCAATAGAAGAGCTGTAAAGAGTCACGTGAAATTTGAGTCTTTCTTCCTAATCCTGTACTGGATCTTGCACTTCCCCCTTCCTAGCCCTGGAGCCTCCAGAGGTGGTTTTTAAAAGTTTTAATATTTGTAGAATTAAGTTTAAGGTATAATCACCAACTCTGAGTCCTCCAAGGGCCAGAGGAGGGGACTTGCTTTAGGAGAGACATCCTTTATTCTTGGGTCACATCTTAAAGGCATTCCTTGCAACCATGAGGCCCAGGAACTTACTGTTCCTAAGAATAAATTACTGTTAGAGGTTAATTCCTGAAAAAAAAATCTGAATTTTTCATGCTGGCCACATCAGCATGTCAAGCAGGCCATGTTTATCTGAGAGGACAGCTGAATGACATTTCTGACAGAGGACCTTATGCAGCTGCTCACACTTGCCAGGCCAGAGCTCTTTGGTTATGATTTTAAGTAGAAACCTGCAAAACTTTATTTCTTATAACAGCATCTGACACCATAGAAAGCTAAATTGTTTCTGTATGCATTTGTCTACTGCTCTTTCATTGTGACTATTCAATCTTTATGAAATCACAACACGAAGAAAAAAATACCATTGAGATGAAAGGAAGAAAGAAACCCATTCCACGGTGCGCTAACCCACTTCAATATTCAATATAGAAAAGCAATTGCTGCCCACTCAGAGCAGATGTTCCTCACAGTTCATAAGCACCCATCAAATGTTAGGTCATACATGCACTTCCTCACAGCTTTGATCTCTAACGTTACCCAGGTGAGTAATTCCAGATACTTATAATGCACCCTATAAACAGGCACCTGTTGTTACTTGAATTAAAACAGCACATACAGATGCCAGGTAGACATTGGGGCTCACCTCTAATGAGGTATATATAAAGCACCTGTACATATAAAAAAAAAAAAAGTGGAATTTCAAGAGCTGGGAGCTACAGGGGTTCATTCTTTTTTTCCTTATGTTTCCATTGCAAAATGGACTTCATCTCATATGTCACAGACTCACCCTAAACAAGTTCAGAAGGCCTCATCTCCAATGAAATAGTCAAGTAAACTAAAAGGCCAAAAAATCCCAGAACTCTGCATAAGATTTCCCAAAGCACCTGATTCACATACACCCTGCTGTGCCATCTGAATGTGATTCTCTATTACGAATGGCTATTTGAAGACAAGTCCTGATTTTAATTATGCTGGATTTCACACAACATACCTGGGTGCCAGCCACTGTATAGCTCCTGACTGAATAAGCACTCATTTAGTAGAGGTAACAAAACAGCTGAGTTTTTGCAACTGCTCAACAGTAGCACTAACCCCAGAGAAGTCCAAAGAACTAACAGCAGCACTAATATCTGTGTCTAAATGAGACTCAAGCTCCCTAGTGGACAGATACAGTCAGGACCACCAAATTTATCAAGAATTCTCTCCCAGATTACACAAGGCAAGGTGAACTCCCTTAAGCAAAACAGATGTATTTCACAGACTTGTCTTTTTTCAATTTTTGCCAAAGCAGAACTTTCTGCTACTACGACTAGTGTTCAAAGTTGGCTTTTAGAGGATGAGAATTTGGATGAAAGAGGCACATTTCACTCAGTTCCCCATATGCAACCTGTTATCCAAAGAGGTGGATTAACAAGAACATGCATTTCTTTGACATCTTAGAAGGCTTGGTGAACCCAAGTTCTTTTCCCCTCAATCTTGATGGTCTCCAGAAGAGATATCTTTCTAATTCTCTCATCCATCTTTACAATATGCCTCCCAAACTCCACTGGACTCCCATCCACCAGGTCAATTAATGTTGCCCTCCCAATCCAAAATCCATCCACTCCCAGTTGTCAAACTGACCATGCCACACACCTAAATGACAGAAATAATTTCATCTGGGTTTGGTGGGATCAATATACTATTTTTGTCAGATGTCTTAAAGGATATCGTAGAAGGACTGTCATTGAAAGACTGTACCTCTTATCCATACCCCATGTAAGAAAGCTTCCCTGCTGCTGGACAGCAAGAAAGTTTCAGAGATAATTAACCATCTGAGGCCATTCATTATTTTAATGAGTCTGCTGAAGAGCACTGTTCCCTGATAAAAAGCACATGGAAGACAGTAGCCCTCATTATCTTCCAAACAGGAGCGAACTGAAAAAGGAGGCAAAAATCTTTGCACAAAAACCAGAGAGAAGATGTAGACAGTCTCTGATGTCATGTTTTAATTCTGTGAAGACAGAGGCAATGGAAATATTGTCATTTTCCCAGCGATGACAGATGGTGGAGACTCATTTCACTTCAATATTAAAGGTGGCATAGTACCTGAAGCTACAGGCTTTGACAATCTCCATCCATTTGTAAAAGTCACCTTCAAAGACAAGAAAGTTAGAATAGGGAGCACACAGGCTCACTGTCAGTAGCAAAATTAATTGCCCTCAGTAAGGCTGACTCCCTCCTCTTTGCTCCTGCTCTGTATTAAAGACACATGTCCAGCTTCCACTCTGAAAGACTGGAATTTCTGCAAAGAGCTGAGGGAATTGCTCTGAGTTAGGCCAGCACAAGCAGCAGCTCTTTAGGGAAAAAGGGCCTAAACCACAGCCAGGCACAACACAGGGTACAGCAGCAATGCTTACCATCCCCAGCTGCCTAGCAAGGCTCCCACAGAGCTTCTGCCACCCAAAACATCAGGTGGGCAAAACTCTGCCAAAAATAACAAAAGTGCCAGCTGCGGCTGTGTAACTTCAGATCCCTTCTGCAAAGAAGAAAAGATAATGGAGGCTGTGAGAAACACATCCTTGGGAAGATACAGAAAGGAGGGAGTCAAGGGAAGAAAAACAAAGATGGGAGCAAACAGCAGCATTAGAAGGCTCAAAGAGCTGGAAAGAGCGCAGATGGTGACCAGAAGAAAGGCCTCAGAAATCTCAGAAAGGCCTCAGAAACACAGCATTTAAGCAAGTGGAATCTGTGTAGACCTCTGAAGTTTTTACACCTCTGGCCTCCCAATACCATCAAACATCTGGCCAGAAGATTAGAGAGATTACTGAGATACACAAAACTCAATATGAATGTATATGGATGCAGTAGAAGCAGACTGTTAGCAACCAAAATAAATACAGGCCATCCTGCCTGTATGTTCTGTGCTTGTCGAATCTCCCCAACAGCCCTTCAGAGGTGGTCTTAAGCATTTGGCAGCCAAGAAGGCTCTCTATCAACCTTGCCTAGTGAGCCTCCAAACATCTCATGCTGCATCCTAAACAAGGCAGATGAGAATGAACCCAGGGTGAGGGCTGAAGAAGGCTCTTGTTTGGTTGCAGCTGCAATGAAAGAAATTAATAAGCCAGAATTAATAAGCTCAAATGCCTGTTTTGTTTGCAGCAGATCTGCAGTGGGACTCAACTCAAGAGAATCCCCAAAATGGTTGCCAGCGTGCCCAGGGTAACTGTGCTGGACTGATTCCTGGCTGGGTGGTTTGCTAAGCAAGAGCAGTTCTGAGTGGAATCACAAAAAGAACATGTTACAGAGGTCATGAAAGCACTAAACCCATTATTTCAGTATGTAATAAACATCATCCAAAGCAAAGAGATTATAAAGCATAAGAAGTGCAGAAAATCCTGACGTGCCAAGTTATTTTCTGCTAATCTGCATTAATACGGTAAAGCAGCACATTAGCATGTAGGATTAAAGTGGAACCCCAAAGTCAGGCAGTTGGGAATGTTTTGTCCTGAGAGCAAAGACGATTGTTTCCAGCATCAGAACAGCAAACACAGTCTAGCCTACTGAGGTGGCATCCTGTGCTCCCACATCTGAGGCAACAAAGCCATCTAAAATGGTTTGGCTGCTCTTCTGAGCTGTGCGTTGAGTAGTGGGATAAGCACGGAAAATAATTATATGAGCTATCTGGACAGAGAGGTTTGCAAATAATCTCCTCTGTAGTTTTGGCCTCTCTCATGCATTCTGAAAGCTCTCACAGTGTCATCATGGCTTGCCTCTAGCCATGTCTAGCTCTAGCACATCTCCATTTTGGCAGCCAAAGCAAAGGCAAAAGACAGGGAAGGGACATGATGAAGGTGGATTAGGAATCAGCACAGTGAGGTCCACCCCTGTTTCCATTTCTAACCAACATGAGTCAGGTACTGAAGTGCCAGAGCACTGCAGAGCATCCTCTTCTCAGCTTGCAAGCTATGCACCAAAGTACGAACATAGATCAGAAAGCACCCAACACTCCTCCTGCCCCCAACATTTACCCAACAACACAAGGCCTCTGGCAATCACTTCCAGCAAGGAACAGGCAAGTCAACAGTCAAAATTCCCCGGACTATTAACTGTAGATCCAACTCTTCCCCCCATAAAGTCCTACTTGAAATTTAGGCTCTGTAAGCAAACAAAAAAAAACAAATACTGAAATATTTCTTATGCAAAGAAGATCTACAAAATATGGCAGGTCAGATGAGATTGCTCTGCCTCCACGAAACCAGGGAAATTTATCTAATTCATTAATGTTTTCACCATTCAACAGTGCTATCTTGATTTCACAGCTATTGAGTATTCACACCACTCAACAACATCAGTATCTTCATCCATATTCCCTAAGTATACAAAGGACTGAACTTATTCCTGCCACAAAGACAGGACAAAAAGCCTATCACAGAGTTTTGCTCCCAGACTCTGGAGCTTGCAGCCTGAGAAGTTTATGAATCAGCTCTGGAGTTTATAATCACTTTCTGGGTTCATCTGTTACCACTTAAGTTTGTACTTTGGGAATGTCTAGATCTCTTTCTGCTCTTTTGGACTCACCTGCTTCTATGTAAGCTTACAGTATTTATTCTATATGTTGCCTGGAGGGGACATCCATGATGTCAGATCTTATGCTTTTTGTGGGTTATCTGATAGGCACGCAGGAACTTGGGTCAGCAGCCAACAGATTATTTCATGCAGCCTGGTATACAAAGGAAATACCAGTTATATAATGCATTATATTAAGCAGATGTTCCTTTTAATTAACTAAGATATACAGCCTGGCTAAAACTCCTCTTCCACATGTGACAATAAATAACTGGTGAAACTAAGTTGGAAGGGAGTTATGATAAAGACGAGGACCGCTTCAATGCTCCTGAATCACATCCTATGTAAAATGTAAAAGCCAGGACATGTGCAAAACTGCAATGTGAAGTCCCCTCTTCACTCCAAAATCACTTGTGGAGATTTCATTCCAGTAAGCAAATGAAGTGCTATTGATTGGGCTGGTTTGAGTTTTTTGTTCCTGGGACTGTGTCAGACATTTCTTACTCTCAGGGAATGCTGAAGCTTTTCCAAACAGCTGGGAGGATTTTATTATCAGAACATTGCTGTGGCAGGAATACCTGAAACAAATCTGCTCATGGCTCTCTACTTGTTCAGACCTCTTCGCACAGGACAGACTGGTATAAAAAAGAAAGAAAAAGATCTCCAGCAGATAGAGGCTACAAAGGTTTTCTCCTACTTAATGCAAAAAAACCCCAACAATCCCCCAAAAAACAAACAAAATCCCAAACAAAAACAACAAAAAACCCACCAAAACTAAAAAAACAAACCAAGAAACCAGTAAAAACTCCTACATGCCTGTGGATGGACCCAGTGTGGCACAAGGCATGACACCCGGAGAAAATAAATGGACAGATGCAGTAGGCATTCACTGTGTCCTGGCAAAAATCCCATTCTCCTGCAATTAGGTAGGGCCCCAGTGTCATGAGGAGTTTTTGATGTTGATTTTCTTCTGTGCTGAAGTAAATGTGTTTGTCTACAGGGAGATATAAGAAGCAGGAACAAGGAGGTCTCCTGAATGCATTCAGCCTAATGATTCACCTGTCTATTAGTCACCTAATTTCACAGTTCATAAACTTTAAAGGTTTCAGTTATGAATGGGCCCAGTGGTTCTGGGATAAGTACTCATCTTCCACAAAGAACAGGAAAATAGGTTTATGTAATACTGCTCTCAGCTGGTTTTCATTCTCAAATACAATATATGTTAGAAGAGGAAACCCCAAGAAATCCCATCAGCCCTAACAGTGTTATCCAAATCAGAAAGATTCCTGCCTTATAATCTTGTTTGCTGAGCGACTCAATGTGTCCATTTTCATATGCTCATGATTTGTGTAAGTTGTATTTTCTTCTGGATAACAGACAAGAGCTTCAGTGTGAGCACCAGACCTAATGTAAAGCTGGATCTTTATGCCACCAGTCCCACCATTATAGAAGTTTTTCCTTCACTGGAAAATTACTGTCTCTTCACTGTTTAGATATCTTGTTACAGGATTTGAGCTGCACATTTACAAGTTCTGTTGCAAAACCAGTGAAACTGGTAAAAATTAAATCCTAGAATTATTTGTAGACTGTGATCCATGTCACGGATGAGGTGCCCATGGCAAAAGGCTTCCTGTAACTGCAGAACAAAAAAAAAAAGTCAGAATAAAAACTCATCAAGTTCACTATTCCTATTTCTCATGAGGATTCCAGCTCTTCTCTAATCAGTAGCTTTATGCAAGCAATGACTTAAATAGGAAGAGTTAAAAGAAATTTTATTCCAGAAATGCTTTTTAAACTGCAGTAACAGTTCACTGCTAATTTCCCTGGGCACATGAACAAAATTACTTTGAAAACATAAGAATCGGCTGGCAAATGTCAATGGCACAGTAATGGATACATCCTGGAATTTACCCTATAGGCAGAAATTCACTTGCTGTCACCCCTCAAGCAAAAGCCTGAGTAAGCAGGTGGATTAGTAAGGTAAAGGTCAACATCTGCATTCTGCTTTGGGATAAACAGGGGAAAAAATGAATGCCCAGGTGTCCCCAGGCATTTTAGGCACATTCTTACCTTCAGCCTCATATCAGCTGACGTAAGTAGGGTTATTAAATACCTGCCTTTGGTTTGCAGGACCTGCCACCAGTCAAAACATGGCTGGGCACAGAAAAGCACTAGAGAAACGTTAGCTCATGAAGGAGAAGGAACAGTCAAACAGAGTCTGTTCTGTAAAAGGTGGAGGAGGGCAAGGGAGTGTTAAAACCTGTGATGGCAAGGGGTAGCCCTGAAAAAGAAGAGTTTGGAGGCTAAAGGAAACCAATTGTGCTGAGATGCTGAGAATCACAAAGAATGGAGAGAGATGAATTATTTGTTGAATTGATTTAAATAGCAGAGACCTGAGTTATTTAAGAAAACTGAGTAGGAAGCACAAAGGGCACAGGACCTCCTACATAGCTCAGGTCCGACTACTGTGTTCCCCATGGACAGGGAACTCAGGCCTGGAGCATTTGACAGAAGAGCGACTCAGAAAACAAACCACTATAACCATTAACTTTCATCCTCAAAAAGTATCTTTGCCATGCTTGAAAGCATGAAACTAAGAATAACATCCAGCAATAGAAACATCTCAAAAGGCTACCCAGTGCACTGCTGGTGTTTGGTCTGCATATCTGGGACCTTCAAAGGTCTGCTCTTCAGGAAGAGACTGCCTGATTTAGGGTAAATGACAAAAATCAGTCTTCCATGAATGAGCACTGTGTCACCTGATAAGCAAATAGTGGTCTACAGATCTCCAGGCTTCTTGATCCCTATCACTTGAGACACTGCAGTGACATTTTTAGAGATGCACCACTGCTGCTTGGAAAGGCAGGCAAATTGAGATTTCTTCTTTCCTTGCAAATGTATGATGAATATGCTTTGCTGGGTACTGTTCAGGAAAAGAATAACTGCTATTTAGAGGTTTAGTCAAAATGTAAGCCTTCAAAGCAAGCACCTTGATTTTTAAAAACAGTCAACCATTTAGTACAGAAGACAAGTCCAATTTTTCTAAATTAATCATGTTAGGTTGGACTCATAAAGTACTATTTTGATTTTTGAGAAACATTGGAAGTCTGGTGGAAGATATATTTCCAGTCCACCAATAGCTGCTGAGCTCTGCTTATCTTCATAGATGGGCCAAGTAATTTAGCACTGAGATGGGAAACAAATCCTTTCAGAGTTGAGCCCTCAAAGGTTAAAGGAGAGGCAACGTTTCAGTAATGTCGCAAGTGATTTCTTGAAAACACACGCAAAAATATCAGAATAGATGCCATTTCCAAGAAGAAAATAAACTGTAGGAAAAAATGCAAATTGACAAGCGCCATTACTCTTTCCTTGACCAGTCCTTGGTATCTCTCAATTGTCCTACTCTTCTTTTTTTAAAGGATGTTGCCATAGTGATATTACAGAACCTGCAAGACTGTCCCAGCTATTCATCATCAGAGATTAAAATATATTATGAAATGGGTTTTAATATATTATAAATTATACATACTGCAATACCAAATTCTATTATAAAACAGGCTTTAAATAACATATTGTGGAACTAGAGTAGCTGTCCTGAGTTCAGGTGGAAGATTGCTTTATAATATAAAGTCTGATTTTTCAGTCTCACTAATGGCCCTGAAAAGAAGTCACCCACTATGAAATTTTATCTACAGGCTTTCATTCATTCCATGATCCTTCCAAGCAGCTGAGTCTGGAGAGAGATGGGAGGACAGATTCTGTGCCACTGCCTGGGCACCCAGTGTCATTCAAGATGCTGTAGGGGGGGCAAAAGTTTCCTATGGGGCCAACAGAGACAAGAAAGGAACCATGGAAGAAATTTGCTTATTTGGACAGCAGCTGGAGGCCAACAGTGGTGCCCCAGGGCAACACTATTGGGACTACAGGCTTATTTCAGACTGAATTGAGCCAATTACTTTACTCCAGGGAAAGTGAGGCTAAAAATAAAACAACCAGATTTGATTTTAAAATGGGACTTGCCACAGCATTTCTGTTCCCTGTGTTTAGAAGGGACATGGGGAGGCACAAGGAAAGAAGTATGAAATTCCCCCATAATTTTCCTTCCATCCCATACAGCAGTACATCGATTAACTACAAAGCCAATTTTAGTTTCTGGGCTGGAAAGCCTGACAGAGACGATCCCCTCAATTCCAGATCCCGTCCAGAAAGCACCCAATCCTAAAGCACTGGGAGTTCTTGCCACGCACTAAAAGCAGGAGCCCACCACGTCGCCCTGAAGACAGTCGGTGCATCCCAGCTGTCCTGCTCCCTGCTGGGAGTATCAGCTCCTCCAAAGGGATTTTATCCCTTCCAGCAACAAGAAGAGCAAAGAAGTGCAGCAGCAAAATATCCTGCCTCAAGTCCTGTATCTCAGGCTGTGCTTGCAAGAGCAGCAAACCTTGGGCTGGCACAGCGGTGATAAATGGCTGGCTGGCCATGGTTTGCACACAGCTCGCGCGGTGCTGAGGCACACGGAGCCCTGCTGCCTCACACACACAGCCTGGCAGCTCTGCAGGAGCCGCCTCCTGCTGCCTGCTAGAGAGACACCCGGCTGCTGCAGAGCCAGCACCTCGGTGCTACCACGGAGCAAGTAATCCAGCAAACAGCAGTCATGCTTAGCAAGAAATAGTTCCATTTGTTAAGCACTGACATTGAAGTCCCCCACCAATTTTATACCCACTTTACGTTAATATTTTGAGCTTGAAAATTACTGCTTGCAAGAGGTTGTGTTGTTAAACTGGCATGAGCCCAGAAAACAAAAACAGGGACCCAACAGTCTTATCAGTTCAGTGCCAGCTCCAGGGTTTTCATTAGCAACCAACTCTTTTGGGTGCTCCTCAGAGAATGGGTGCCTAGTGGTCAGCCTAACACGCACATAAGCGCTTGGTGCTGGGGGGTTTATGTTGTTCTTCCACAAGCCATGCCAAATGCAGTTTTCCCGATTGCACTTCAGGATTGTGGATTTGAAAGTGGTAAGCAATAAGGGCAAGAATGCTAAATCATGGATCCCGTCAAGCAAGTCACAATCATTATGACTATTGTTATCTATCACCTTGAGACATCAGGAGCTGTGTGCTTCACTAGATCCAAGCAGAGACTTCTTTTCCTCAGTATATTATGTACAGACAGCTCACATGACTATGGAGCTACACCAAAAGCTCTGCATAAATCTCTGTGGCATTTATTGTCTTTCCAAGCAGCAGACAAGTAGGTTTTTTTCCTAACTTGCTACAGGAGCAACACATTTCATTAACCTGGCTTTTATTCATGCCAACTCAAAAGGTCAGGACCAGTAGCCTCAAAGAGTGTCCTCATTTTAACAATGATCTTTGCCTGCTGATGAGCATCAGGCACTGCTGAAACCTCAAAAAATAAACATTATGCTCATAGGTCCCTTAAGTATGGTAAACTATCCATTTATCTTGCAGCTGCCAAGCACACAGTCCTCTAATTGCTGTTACAGATACACCACTCTAGATCTAAGCTTTACCAACCTTGTCTTGAGATTTAATCACACATCTTGTGCACATGCCACACAAGAGCCTAACATTATTTGGACTCACCCTAAGCCTCTTCAGAAATACATGTATTTGATTTGTGTGATCTGCAGGTTGTTTATGCCCACATCAGAAAACCCCCCTAAATAAACTCTGAGCCTGAGGCTTTTATGCTCTGACACAATCCAAAGGTTCAAACAGACAATGACATCCCATTCAGAAGATCACTCAGAGAGCCAGCAGAGTCAATCAATTTGCTTCCTTGCTTGCCCTGCCTCATGAGTTAAATCTCATGCTTACTTCCTTAGACTACATGGGATTGCACTTCAGCCTTTGTTGCCTGAAGAGGTGTAAATAAAAATATAAACTTTAAAGGGGATCAATCTACTGCTGGATAGACAAAAATTCAAAAGATTTCTTCTGAATCTGTGTTACAATTTAACATATTCACCAGTATCAACAGGGTCTACAGTCTATAAGCATCATTTTCAGCATCTTTCATCTGCTCAAAGTAACAAAAACTGGTTGACACCCAATTTCAGAAGCAGATTCCAAATTAATAAAGTAATTAGCACTTATACAGTCCTCAAATATGAATGCCAATTCAGAAGGCCCAAATTTAGGGGCATCCATGATAAGGATCAGGCTTCTCTTACTGTGCTGATTCAGACATCCAAAAATAATGAGTTAACATTGAAAACTCAAGCTTATTCTACAAGTACTATACAATGCAGCGATAAACCAACCCATAATTTTCTTTCTCCAGATAAACTAAAAATCCCCTTTACATTGAATCAGAAGTCTTCTGGAGCATGAGGGAAAATAAAGACCAAGATGAATCAGCATTTTTGATCAACAAATTTCTCTGACACAAAAAAAAAAAAAAACAAACCCACACTAACTTGAACAAACACAGATGAGATAAACCCTCAGCCAGAAGCACCATCTCTCTGGGGTGTCTGGCATGAGCTACTTGACATGTTGGCTTGATCACTATTTCATGCACACTAAATAAATTCACCTGAGTCTGGTGATATTTAAGTTAAAGTAAGGACCATTTAAATTGCAAACCAACTCCAGCCAAGTATGAACCTTTGAAAAATCTGAGATGTTTAGCCAGAAGAGATAAGTGATGAAACAAGCAGTAATTTATGGAGATATATGGTTGACAAGTCTTCCAAAAGAATGTTCTGATCATGCTTGAACACTTTGAGACATATGTGAATGAAGCCATGTTTTTTTTCAAGACACAGAGAGAAATCACAGTGGCAAATCCCCACAAGAATCATCAACATATAGTATGCAGGGCAACCCCAACATCTGGGAATGATTGGCATCTGACTCCATTGATTCAGAAGGTTGAAAAATTGCTTTATTAAGACTATATTATATTACAGTAATACTATATAATACTAAAGAATACTAAAGAAAAACCTGTGACTCTCTCCAGACAGCGAGGACACAGCTTTGACCCAATTGGCCAAGGAAACAAAACAATCCTCAGCAGAATCCAATTGACAAATCACTTCAGCCAAACAATGGTCCTAACAGATTCCACACGTGCAAGAACAACAGGAGCAGCAAATAGAGATAAGAATTGTTTTCTCTTCTTCTCTCTGTGCTTCTCCAGGACAAACCCAGTGAGAGAAAATTATGTCTCTCTCTGTTCAGAGAATGTGAATGCCACATCACCATGTGCTGCTTGGCTTACAGACCTCATCTCATCTGCCTAGCCAAAGGCGCAGCCTGGGCAGCCTGCTTGTGCTGTCCCAGGCTGTGATGATGGCAGGATGCAGCCTCACCATCCCCTGCACGTTCAAGCTCATAGGTCAGCTGCAGTCATCTCCCGTGCGAGGTATGTGATTGCAGAGGAAAACCTGCAAGGCCATGAATTAACTTGTGAGGAAGCCCAGCAGCTCTTGCAGTCACAATGTACTAGGCTTGCTTCAGGAGGCTTTGCAAGTATGGCCAAGTGCAGCTTCACTGCTTAGTGTGGCTGGGGAAGGCACCTAAAGAGTGGCTGCGTGCTCAGAAACACGTGACAGAGTTTGGAGATGAGTGTGAGTGACGTCAAACGACGTGACTGGGTGTGATAGCGTCCCTAAATACTGATGTGTGGGGAGAAGAATGTGGCTTACACCAAGCTGCCCCACTTCAGACATGCCTCTGCCCACTGCTCCTTGCTGTACTAAAGATATTTAATGCAGAAGGGCCCTTTCACATTGCTAGGTGCTCTTTTTCAGCTTCTTTCATGCAAGCCCTGAGCCCAAAACAGTTGCACAGAGACTGGCACTGCATAATGTGAAAAGAAAACCTGGTAATGACTGTGAGAAACTTTTACTCTCACCTTAAGGCTGTCTTGTCTTGCCAAGGAGATATGAAATGACAGACAGGTAGAGGACAGAGCTTCTTTCTGACTTTACTTTTTTTTAATTAAAATTGCCATAATATATTTGGGTCCAAGAAAGAGGAGGGAAATAAATTTCCTTTTTTCCTTAGCCATGATTCTAGAAAGGGTTGAATAATTTTAATCTATAACTTTTCCAAAGATGAGCTTCAGGCAGAGAGAAAAATCTGAAAATCACAGGACCACAGGAAGCCAGCTGTCAGTTTGAAGTCTCCTGCAATGTCAAACACTAAGATAAATAACACCTCACAGCACTGCTAAAGTTACTGCAATGATGTGTACCCTTCCTCATTGAGGCCCACTACCTGGGAAAGCACTCTGAAGGCTTCATATCCTTTTCTCCATCTCTTCAGGTGCTGCTGGTACCCATCTACTGCCACTCATCCACAACAGCACAGAAGGAATTGCAACACAGGTGAGCCCCAAGCCTTGCTGAAAGCCTCTGTGGGCACTGTCAGGCCAGAGAGCTCAGGTAAATGGAGCTCAAAACTGTATAAAACAGCACTAGCAGCTACTTTTACATCCTCCAGTTCCAGCTTGGTTCTGTGCAAGCAGCAAACATGTCTCACTTGGCTGAGCAGACAGAGTACCTGCACTCACCCCACAGCAGTGGCGGAGAGAAGGTTGTGTGTTTCAGAGCAGGCACAGTCAGCGGTGCAGGACTGGCTTCATCAAGATCCAGCAGTAAGAGCAGCACTACTGAAAACACAGCTTGCTCTATGCAGGGTTATTTTGTAACCTCTAAACTTCCTTACTGTGGAAATGAGACTGGCATCTCTGAAAGACTGAAAAATTCCAGGAATTTGTGAGTTACTAGAATATTTGTTGACTTTTCTAAAAAGGCTGTTTTAGAATCACATCATGTGATGAACTGACCACAGCCCTCATTCCTGTTCCCTTGTGCCAGTGCAGGGAGAAGGTAGGGAAAACCAGGAGTGAAATTGAGGCAAGGAGGAAAGGATGGGTGGGAGGAAGGTGTTTTAAGGTTTAATTTTTATATCTCTACATCCTACTTTGATTTGATTGGTAATAAATTTAATCAATTTTCCCCACATCAAGCCTGTTTTGCCCATGATGGTAATTGCTGAGCAATCTCTTCCTCAACCTTATTTCAACCCAGAAGCCTTTCAAAATATCTTCTCTTCCCTGTCCAGCTGACAAGAGGAGTGATAGAGCAGCTTTGTTGGCACCTGGCATCCAGCCAGGGCCAGCCCACCCACATATGAATTGTCTAACATGCACATTTGCGTCTCAGGAAATGTCAAATGAGGATTAATACTTTTAAGTAGTTTTCTTTCTTAAAAGAAAAGATGAGCTTCAACTGTCTTTACATCTAAGGCATCTTTTCAGCACACACAATAATATTTGCTAATTACTAACTTTTCACATTCCTATAGAATTTCATTGAAAGAAAGAGGTTTTGTGGGTGAAAATGCCTGAAATATTAAGTGACTTAAGACAGAATATACAAGATGATCAAGAACATTTTCTTAGCAGATATTTCTATTTTGAAGAGGAGATTATAAAATATTCCATACGATTAGTCTGGTTTAATTGGATTTGTTTGGAAAACAGATGGAGAAATAAAAATCCTAATGATGTCTAACGAAATCATTCATTTCTCTTTTAATTTAAACATTCAAAACTGCATTGAAATTACAGAATCAAAAAGAAATGCCACAGAGTTTCAAAGCCAAATCATTCATCTCCTGCTTCTATCAGATCCTTTCACACTGGCAGCATTTCATTGTGTAAAGAGGGAAAAAAAAGAAAAACAGAGAAAGAAGTAATCTCATTTAAATTCGTATTATTTATGCTATGGGGGTTCAGTGGACAGCACTGGGCACCACTGCTATCAGCAGTGGGTAAACATCACAAAGGACAGTCATTGCCTCAACATCTTTATATTCAGGACAGCTAAGGTGTCCAGAAAATGACAGGAAAGGCTGTAAATACATATGCAGAAAAGCCTAGGCAATTTTTCTGGCTCTCAGTTCAGCCCACATGCTCAGGTCTCCCCAGGGACAGAGCAGAGCAAAGGAGAAGGCCACTTTCACAGAGTTCAGCTGGTACTAAAGAAAAGCCAATTTTCTGAGGACTGGCGCTTCAGTGATGGAAATGAGCAATTTGAGTTTGTCTTGGAAGAAGAGTAAACAAATTTTTTTATCCATATGGTAACCAAAAAGCAGCTGTAGAGATTTCCCTGATCTCAGACTAATTTTTGGAAAATGCCATGTATTCTCTGGAGGGGAAAAACACGTGGTGATTCTCTCACTGTTTCTCATCAAAGGACTGAATTTCACTTGCAGTCCTAGCTTATAGTGTGAAAACGGAAACCTCAACCCAGAAGTAGGGCTCATGAAGCACACTCCAAAGTGCTTTGCCAGTATGTTACTCCCTACACCAAAACTCTGTCAGGGCTAACACAGTGGGAACCATCTCCTAATTTTCTAGCAACAAAAGAGACAAGAAGCAGCCTTAAAGTGCTGACATTGCAGCCTATCTCACAACCAGCCCAAAAGGCACACAGTGTAAGCTCCTCTCTATGTAATTTCATAACACCACTGCTCAAAAAAAGTTCAATTTCTTTATTGAGATCACAGGTAATGTAACTATTTAAATATGAACCTCTGTTCAAAAAATAAAGTTTTTGTTCTATCATATGGATTCAGTGAATGACAGCCATAGCAGGAGAAGTTGGCCTTTGCAATGCCCTATGATGTTGCCATCAGGATTATTGCAACAGATGTGGAAAAAACATGGACTATTGGCTGAGTAACTCCCAAAAGTAGTAGAACAAGCTATTTTCCCAGACCCTGTTAAGCATTCAAATTCCCAGTGTCCCATTGTTTATAGCAAAGAGAATTACAAGAAGAAAAGTGACACAAACACAAATCTGCCTAGGTGACTGTGATTGTCGATGAGCTGGTGAAAGATAGCACTGGAAATGGATCTATGAAGAGATCACAGAACTAATTCCTTTTGTGATATAATCCTGGCTCTAAGATAGATTAATGTATTAGCATTTCTACTGTATGTCTCTAATGTTACTGTTCTAATTCAATACCCAACTAGGGAGATAAATCTCTGAATACATCCTGCATAAATAGTATGCATTGTTATGATTTTCTTAATAAACCATGGAAAATTAACATAGGTATTAATAGCAGCTTCATGTCCTAACTCAAATGCAATTTATTCTTTTGTGGGATGTAATGCTATACAGACAAGTTATGATATTACACTAATTTTTGTAGACAGCCTTGAGACAGTTGACAAACTAGAAATGTAATGTGCTGTCTGATCCTGTCCCTTCCCAATGTAGCTTTTCAACATGAAATATAGCAGGGCTGACACTGCATCAGCAAAGGACATTTTTAGCTGAAGAAGCAGGGTGGAAGATGGCAATTTGCCTTTGAATTGCTGCAGCTGCAGGGTGGTGAGTTTGGGAGGTAGGGAACAAGAGCAAAGATTCAAGCTGCTCCCTGCCTCCTGGGGAAATACCCGCTCAGGCCCTGGCAGCAGGGACAGACAAAGTGGCAGGACAGATCATGTTTCTGTTTTATCCCCTTACACCAGCTCTTTTCTCCACTGAAGCCTCTGGTATAGCAGGAAATTACTGCTGGTCCTAATTTTACATGTAAAAAGTAGAGGAATGTTTTTTGCTGATTCCAAAACACAATGCCAAGAAATCTGCTGAGCTCCCAGGCAGGTCTGCCCCATGGCTGGGCATTCCAAAATAGCAGGACTCTGATACAAGAAAGCATACCTTGCAGCAGAGGACACTGAAAGTAACAGCCTGGCACTGGGGCCAGCTCATTAACACCCTGCAGCACCATTTTATTTAATCCCACAGTCCTCCCAGTTTGACAGTGCCAGAGAGTGAAACAGGAGACATCCTGGTATTACCATAGAAATCCATGGTGCCTGGAACACTGCAAGTAGAACCCACCTCACCTGCCAAAAAGTTACAGTAGATCTGGACAAGGTATAATGAAGGGAAGCAAAAAGAGTTAAGGGAATGAAATTGCTTTTATGCAGAGAGGGACTTAAAAAGAATAAGACTCCAGCATAGAAAATATAATATGGTAAAAGCCTATAACAGTCATGACTGTTCATAATTTTCTGATGCAAAACCTCAAGGTTATCAAATGAAATTTAAAAAAAAATGCTCAAGAGCAGACCAAAAGAGATACTTTTTCACAAGATCTACGGTTGAGCTGTGCAGCTGAGCCATGGGATACTATAAATGCCAAAACCTTTCTGGGAATTGGAGAAATTAATGAATAGAAAAACCCTTCTCAAGTCAGGAAGGACAGTGATGCTACCTGTAGCTTAGGAAATCCCTCAGCTGCAGACCAGCAGAAGGTGAGGAGCCCCATGCCCCATCCAAGCAGCCTGACAGCACCAGTCTGACCCAGACAGCTGCTGTGCTCTGGCAAGGGGTTCTTCTCTGCCAGCACACTGGGCAATATCTGATTCCCTGCACATACCTGAGCCTCAGCTCACATGGAAAATGGACAGCTTGCCCATAGGGCTGTGAAAAGGCACCATCTTGCTGTGTGTGATCATTTGCATGTGGAACAGCAAAGCTCAGCTCAAGGGCAGTGCTGAGATGTCAGCATGTGTTGTGCAGTGTAAATCACAGCACAGAGGATACCTCCATCCCCCCAAAAGAGAAATGACAGACCTCCAGCCCTACCTCTAACAAGATTCACCTGTCGTTAATAGCACCTCATGGCATTTGCCAATAGAGGCTGAGGAGTACAATGATGGAAGAAGGGAATACATTTTGGGAAGAAGCAGCCTTTGCCCTCTAAGCAGAAGGCAGCTGCACACATGCTGCTCACTTGCCTCCCTTCTTTGAGGCTGAGCTCATGTCCCCAGAAAGGAATGGCAGGGCAAGCTAGAGCAAGGACAGGCATCCCAACACCTTTCTGCCCCAATATCCCTGACCAATCCAAAGAAGAAAGCACCTCACTGCAGTGCACCCCAGACAAGAGCAGAGCCTGGATTTGTGCAAATCTCACATTCATACAGTTGCATCCATTTCTGGCTGTAAGTTCCCAATCTCAGAAGCTGCAGCACTGGAGGGATTTGTCATTAAGTGTATGGTGCAGGGCCACTGTAATATTTCCTTTTAGGTCAACAGTACTTTCAACATGTTTTTCCTCTGCACAGATATGTGGTTCTTTTGACTGCAATAATTGTTACTTTTACAAAAGAAAAGTGGGCACATGGAAGATACTGAGATCATCCTGGAGAATGCACATCTGCTATCTGCTACAGCAATGAACTTATGTGGAAAGCCCCACAGCCTTCCTAGAGGGCCACTAGGTAGTGCTGGAAATAGATCAGGGGTAGCAGCATCTCTCAAGCTGTACACTGTGTAGAGCACCTAAAAGAAATAAGGAGGAGGAGGGGAACAAGATGAGTGGTACTGATGAGCAGCCACTCCTCTGGGATACTGGAGCATGGTATATTGCCCAAGTTAGTAATTATTTCAGAGCCAGGACACTCTAAGACAAAACAGACATTTTTGTGTCTACCTGCTTGGTCTCTGTATATACTAGTGAACTTAACTTGAAAAAACCCAAAGCAGTGTATTGTAATGCAGATGTCAGCCTTCAGCTGTCTGCAGCATGTACACTGAGTAGCCCCTTAAGTGTGATTCTGCTGGCTCTTCTCCAGGATGGAGGGATTCAAATCCAAAAGCTTCACTGCTGAGCACTGTAGAGTTCCTCTCAGTGTGGGACACTGGCAGTGCAGTTGCAGACTGATATTTCCTTTTACCAGGTATTGTGAGGAAATGCAGAAAAGATCCCCCTACTAGAAACCTGCTGCATTTGGGTAGGTCAGGTCTGGCTTGGTGGAGCCAAACTCCAGCAACAGCTGGCTGTGAAGCACAGCAGCAAGTCCAGGCTTCCTCCCTTCCCTGCACAGAGGTGCAGCTGCCAAAGAATTAATCTGCACTTGTTATTGCTTTCTTTGACCAAATGCTGTGCAACCATACTGCACAGAATTTAAGTCAGCAGGGCAGGTTTGATCTTTGCCAATACTATGGCAGGTTTGATTTATTCTCAGCTATAACACACACTCAGGCTGTGGCTTCTGGCAGCTTGCTTTATTTCCAGATCAATGAGAAATCATTGTGGAGAAGCAGACTTGGGGAGTAGATGTCATGTGCCCTCAGGGATGGGAAGCCTGGATTATTCAGATTAGCCACATGCAGACAACTCCCTCTGGGTTGCGTTAAGAGTGCCGTGGGTGAGTTTCAGGAAAACTTCATAAACTAATGCAAAAGCTGAGCCTCTTGCAAGGGTTCACTCAGATGGATCTGCCCCTCCCTGAGGATGGTGCAGATAGCACCACACACCTCAGAGAGTCCTACCTGGATATACAAGTGCAACAAGATAATGACATTTAACTTAAATAGTGAAAAGAAGCATTATCTTTTGTTTCTCCTGTGCTTCATCTAGATCCTTTCTGAAAGCATTATCAATACCTCTGGTTTAAAAGTTGCTTTCAAGGGCCAACAGAGTGCACAGTTCAGTGGAGTTTGTGAAGGTGACTGCAAAACAGTTGAGGGCTATCTAAAATTGACATTCCGGGTTTCTCAGTTGAACTGATTTTAATAATAAGTGTATAATTCAAAGCCCTTGAATTTTCCATCGCCCTACAAGCTCCAAATTTTAAGAGAGAAAAAGATATGCTAGCAGACATGTAGACAAAAGTAAATCTGTATTTCTGCATTGTGGAACACTCCTGTAATTTCAGAGCTCTATTTGTATTCAGAAGAAAGGATTGAGTGTTGAAGCTTGGAATATAATATGAGCAAAAAGTCTGCAATGTTTCATTTGGGGCTGAAATATTTAATCCAACTTCCAAGTGTTTATTTGCCAGAAAGAAAAAAATAAAAAATGCAGGCAGGAAGAAATATCTAAATAGAAAAACATCTCCTAAACTAAATAGCACTTTAAAAAAATAAGATTTTACTTGCTAGAAATCTGTTAAGGGAAGATTTTTCTTTGGACAAATATGTGGAAAAATAAGCTTCTCAGATAGCTTCTTTGAGAATCAATTTTAGATAAACATTATGAAACCACAAGTGGCATGATAAACATGCATGCCATGTTTCTTCACCCGGCTGCAGCTAGGAAACCAAGCAATAAATACTATTTATTTATATTAATAGTATGCTTAGTGAAAGTATTACAATATTTCCTAAGCTTAAAACCATCCATGAATGTATTTTATCATGAGGCTCAGCATTTTTATAGTAATTTACAACTTTAAAAGGGTAAACTCTATTGCTCTCTGTCAACCCAACAACTGGGTAAGTGCAGAATGTTACCACATGAAGCATGATGAAATTTATTGCTGCAGTCATTAGTACATATTGATTTTGTTTATAACAACCCAAGGGGAATACTAAACTGATTTTGCCTGCGCTCAGCTCTCTCTCACTCTCTGACAGGACACAGGCATGGCAGTGCCAGGTTGCAAACCACCAGCACTGCTCCCTTTCCTCTGAGGACAGAGGTTTTGAGGTATCAGCATGATTTCTCAATGATCCTTTGGTCAGCTCATCCTGCTCTGCTCCATTTTGCAGCTACCAAATGAAGCTATCCAGCTTCATTTTGAAGAATTTGCACTTCTCAGACTGCCTAAGCTGCACAAATACTGACTCCTTAATAGTCAGTACATGACTAAATTGTAGCAACTCCTTGTTCAGTCTGATTTTCCCACTTTGGGCTTTTAACACAGTGAAACTACCCAATGTGCAGCCTTGAATCAAAGGTACTGACAGAACAACTCATTACGGACTTCTGTTACAGTTATTTAATTATTTCTACAAAACAAAAGTAAAAATGCTTTTGCTCAGGAAAATATGAAGCAAAATATGTTTTCTTGGTTTAGTTTTTCTGGCAGAGTAGCATTATAGATGAATGTTGATTTAATTTTTAACTCATCATAAATGTGACATTTCATACTTGTGAAGGAAAACTAAGTATGAAATTTGATTTAAAGAATCAGAAAGTTGCATTTCAATATTTAATTGAAAAATATTCAATTATTTTCAATCTGCAATTAGGGCAAAAGATATGCTGAAATAGAGTTTCCTCTATTCACAGCATTTTACACATTATCGGTAGCTCAGAAATTTCCCC
Organism: Geospiza fortis; assembly: GCF_000277835.1. NCBI lineage: Eukaryota > Metazoa > Chordata > Aves > Passeriformes > Thraupidae > Geospiza > Geospiza fortis. The sequence goes on from NW_005054304.1 coordinate 11,726,883, forward strand.
TAATTAACAAGAAAAGACTGATACAGTTATTTCATTTCTTTCTTCCTACCATTTTTACTTAAAAGGTAGTTCTTTAATTGAACAGAAAAGCAATTTCAGTATCAATCACAAGTCCAGGGAATGGAGCATTGTGGCAAAAAAAAAAAGAAAAAAAAAAAAGAAAAGCTGATTTAGCATGCAAGAAAGGGGGAAATTATTATACTTGAGACTGCAAAGCCAACTTAGAAATCACCTTCCTCCAGACAAGCTCAGCAGTTGGGAGGTTACAGATGTGCTTCTCAAGCTTTGGAGTCACAGTGAAAGTACCTCAAGGTGTGCATTTTCCTTTTTCATCCCCTTGATGCCAGAAGAACCGTGTCACACAGCCCAGCCCACAGAGGCACCACCCTGCCGGTGGGGTCAGGAGCGGAGTAAGCACTGGAGAGCTATTGACTCCAGCTGGCAAAGCAAAAGCCACTAACAGTGCCAAACAGTGCAGGCCCAAAGAGGAGAAAGCACCTCCAGAAAGTGAACCTTTTGCATTTGAGATATTTCTATTCTCCCAGATAAAAGAACACTTGTTGTGCCTGGTTCCCTCCCTCCATCCGGCCTGGCCCATGTGAGTTTCCCATCAGATTTGTGTTGCAATTCCCTCTCTTCACCCAGAGAAAACAGTTTATGAGACTGGCCAACAGTTGCTTGTGATGGATATTTCATGGTGGGTGGCCTTCATGTGAAAAAACACCTCTGCCTCAACCCCCCTCAAGGTACTTGTCTTACTCTGCTTCAAGCGCTCCTTTTATTTCACTAAGTGCAAAGAGCATGTTATTAGTGTTCATTTGTTCACTCTCTCATGCATTGCATTCCCACACTGTGGATATTGCAAGAGCTCATTAGAAGGCCAGTAGCACAAGAAAACACAGGGGAAAAAACCCAAAAAACTAAACCACAGCAACTGCAGAATCACTTTTTAGAGAGTGCCTCTTCCCACTGCTCCTGAGTGCATAGCGTTGGTACTCACCACACTGCTCTTGCAGCAGGCATAAGGACACAAGTCACAGCAGCAGCCCAGAATGCTGCCTTGGGGCAGTTTCCCTCTCCTCCTCCCACAACTTGCTTATCTCACTACTCAGAGCTATTTCTTACATATTTCTGTGGGGGTCACAGGAACCTCAACTCACAGGCAGAAACCCATTTTACACAATCTTAGAAAGCTGGAAAAGCTCCCCACTGGCAGACAGTGGCTGCAATTCTGGTCTATGTTTTCCCTTTGTTTTTGGGGTTTCTTTTCCCCTCACTGTCCTGCAGCACAAGCAAGGACTAGATCCAGCAGCTTCTAACAGGAATGGCGCAACAACCACAGTATGATATCTCTGCAAGGATCTAACCTGGCACCCATAGACAAGTAATTGCATTCCTTTGAATTCACCCTCCAGTAAGGATCAGATAGCACAGTAGTAAACTCTCTCGCCTTCATTTTTCACTACAGTTGAGCATTTTCCTGTACACTTCTAGGGAACAGCATACAGCAAGGAAACACAGCACTCAGAGTTGCAGGTATGAGAGGGTAGGCATCTGCTGGTGGAGCAAACAGTCATTTTAAGCCCTGCTTTTAAAGCCAGGCTAATCTGTGTCCCCTGCTTCACACACAGAACTTCTTTTATTGGGGGTGCTCAGAACAGGCTATTTATGCTGCAATGCTTTAGATTAGGGCACACACCTTCCCACAGAGCCCATTTTCCCAGAGATTAACCAGCATCCTCAAGGGAATAACAAACATAGCACCACTAGGAAGTTATTTGACTCAGTACATTTGTGACAGGATGTATAGGGCTGCATTGTGCCTCTGCTTGGAAAGTAACTGCCTAAAATCAGGTTATTCAACACTCAGGTGACTTTAATTTTCCATCCATCTTCCCAGATGTATTCCATTTGTTTGTGTGTTTTGTTGTTGCTTGCCTTTTTTTTTGTTGTTGTTGTTGTTGCTGCTGTTTTGTTTTCCCTCATTTGTTGTCATTCTTTCCTTTTATGCAGCAGTCAAGTGCTGGACATTCAAAATCCCTCATGAAGTCACTATGTAATGTCACCACTTACTGTTTTCCACCTGCAGTCCCATCACCACTAATTACAGCTTCCATAAATTAGTTCACTGGTGACATCTAAATGAAGCCATTTACAAATTGCAGCAATGCCGAGCAGCTCCCCGGTACTGGTAATGACTGCACACAGACTCCATCAGGCAGCTCAGGAGGGATGGCGTGCTGCACGTGCTGCTCTTACTGTCCAGCCATGACAGCACAGAGTTCATTTTATCTCGTCCATGTAGGATTTGCCTGTGCTGCTCAAAGCAGAGAATTTGTGCTTATACTGCCAGTGCTCCCTGCGCTTACAAGCCAAGGGAAAAGGGAAAAGCATCTGGGAATTGGAGAGCTTCTGTTTCTTGAAAAAGCATTTACCCCCACTGTTCATAAGCACAGAAACTGGGGTTTTACCAGTCTTGCTTACACACAGTGCTCCCCACTGCAACATCAAAATGCCTCGAAGGATAAAAGCATAACTCAGGATAAAAACTATCATCCTGTGATGAGAAAGAACAGCAGGTAGAGAAAAACTATTTGTAGCCATCCTGTGAGACTTGCCACAGAAGTGGGGGTCTTTGGGAGCCTCAATCATGGCAGACTTCTTTAAGCAGCTATCAAGATGCAAGAAGAGGTTCAAATTGCCAAACAAATTGTATCTGGACACATTTCTAAGTACTTCCTTCCATAGGCCACTGAATGAAGTTACTGTATTCCTCAACATTCCTTACACAACACATGCAAGAGAGGCACCCACCCTGCACCTTTTTGGGGCAAACATGCTCAGGTCACTCAACCCACCCTACTTCTAAGCAGCAACAGCCAATGTCAGCTGCACAGCTTGGGGAACAGAATTACCTGGCATCATAAAGGCCAGTTAATGTTCAGCAGCCTTTTGGGGAAGTTTTGCCCCAAGCCACCTGATGCTTTGTCCAGACTCTGCTGCAGGAGTGGAAACTTGTATTGCTGGACCAGGGAGTCCTTGCACTTTGGTTGCAGAGCCTCCAGTACCATATTCTCAGCCAGACAATTCATGTGAAATGAAACCGTGCCTTACCCTGCAGGACTGATAAGCACTAAGCAATCCACTACAGTTTTTCTCCTGAAAGCCTCTGTTAATTTGATAAGCATTTGCTGCTTTAAACTCACCCTCCTCAACCCACAAAACAGAATAATCAGCACATAGTCTTTCTGGAAACACCCACATCACAGACCTTCAGTGAAAGTGTGGTATAAAGAACAAGAAAAGAAAATTTTAAAAAGCACTAGTTTTGTCATGGTTGCTGTTCCAAGAATTTGAAGTAAGGTGCTCTTTGAAAACAACCCTTCCAAGTACATTGATTGTTTCTTGCTTGCAGAAAATCCCAAGTTAGGGCTCCCATTGATTTATGTCACTTTTAAAAGCCTAGTTCTCTTGAGTTATTCCACTGTATTTCAAGCCAAGCAATTAATTCTTGTTTTTAAAAAAAAAAAACTTTCCAGCGCATGAAAACTTTTTGGTACAACACACAGCATTATAGAAATTAGTCTCTCAGAAAGATGCTAAGCATTCACATGTCAACATATTTCACAGATTGAACTGCTCTGATATTAGCAGCCTTTGTAGCACATGTGCACATAATTACAACACGTCTGGAACATTTTGTCACTTCATTGGTGTTTGGATGTCTAGCACAAAAGGCTTGCTGGCAGTCAGTTTGAAAGCACACCCTATTCACCTGTTCCATAAGCACTCTGGGTGTAGAGGTAGCCCAGATAAGAGGGAGTTGTTTGATCACATAGACACAGGAACATCATTCTTTCCCATTCAGGTAAAATTTCATAGAAAAGAAGAATTAAAGGCAACCTATTTTAGCAGCTGAAATACTGATGCATGTGCTGATAGCCTGGAGGAAACCTGCAGCTCTCTGTAATGGTTTGGCTGCCATTCTCCCCATCACCATCTGCAAAAATTTTCCCTACTAAACATCCCAGTCTGTATCTTTATTTAAATACTACAAGGAGCTTTTCCCACCTCTTCAATCTATGCTTAAATCACCACCAGCAGCACAAAATAGAAGCACCCTCACCTTGTTCAAAAGCACTCCTTAACTTTTTTTGCCAGGTACATTCTTTACCCAAGGTCAGGTATGAGGACTTGGCCGTAAAACACAGCAGCATATCTGGAGTAGCCCAGGCTGGACCAGGACAAAGAGAACAATCTTTTTCTGATGAGGATTCAGTCCAGCCATGCCATGTGCTGCAGGTTTGCTTGGGATGCTGGAGCAGTTTTTTGTGCTCACTTTGGGGTAAAGCTAAAAGCTACCCAAAGTAACCCATGGATGTTGCCAAAAAAAGAGGAGGGGCCCACATAGCCCCCCTGGAAAAAGGTGGAACTCAGTGCACAGGGAGGTATACAGCTCCACACCCGCCACCTGCCCTGTACAGGGACTGTGGGTACAGGAGAAAATAACTCCCCAAAACCTCTGCAGTCTCTTCACATCCGCCCCAACTAAGACACTCCCCATATCTCACATGCCATGGGCAGCTCCCATGGCACTAGAGCTCAGCTCCAGACTTATTTGCAGAGCCACCCCCAATGCCCCACTGAAGGCTGAAACAAGGGCAAGACAGGCTGCTGTCCTATTTCACACCAAGCACAGCAAAATAGAGTTTTTCCCATTAACCTACTGTAACAAAGGTCTAATTCCTTTCCTAATGCAGCCAGCAACTGGTAGACACCCACAAGAAGCACATACCTGTTTCACTTCAAAGTGGAACATTCAGGTTACTCCTTTATAGCCAAAGCACCAATCCAATATTGTTCTTTCATGGGTCATCACAGCCTTTTCTCAAGCTCCCACTCTCTGCTTGTGTGAACAAGCTCTGCATTTCACAGGTGGAGCTCACTAAACCTAATTATTCCAAGACCTTTGACACCGATGGACGTGATTTTATTGCCCTTACCAACATCAAAGCACCAGGGAACCCAAAGCTCACCAAGGCCTAAAACCTCAAACCAGCCCCAAGTTTAAAATCACAAAGCTTACATTTTGTCAATGACGATGGTATGATTTGAGAGAAGTATCAAAAATCTCAGACCTAGCAATGTTTCTTCAGACCATGATTTTCATGTTTCCCAGCTAAGTAGCTAAAAACCTCTAGCATTTTCTCATTGGGGGGCTTTTTTACTTAATAAAACCCCAAAACAACAAAGCAGCCAACAAAAACAACAAAATACCAAACCAAACAAAAATAAAACCAACCACAAACAAACAAAAAAAAACATACCCTGGCTGAATATCATCTCTGTTAAAGAATTCTCAAGGATTCTCTAAAATTTGCCTTTTGTGTTCATATTTTTAAAGCTTCCCTTTGCAGCTACAGTATCTAGAAGTATGGCTCCTGTTTATTTGCTTATTTTGAGTTTATTTTTATTTGCTTCATTCCTCTGCAGGGAGCCCTGCAGTTGTAGGACTCCAACAGTCTTTCAGAAATCAGCAAGCACCATGACGGTGTGAGAATGAGAACTGATAAGACTGCAGATCTGTCATAGCAATAAACAAGTTTTTCCTCTATGATTGTAATAAAGTTACACAAGGGATAAACTTTATTGCTATATTTAATTTGCTCATTAACAATAAGCTTGGACACTTGTATATAGACAAAGGGGCTGGATATGTCTCTGGGATAGGGTTGCTGCACTTTTTCCATCAATGCTGCATGACCAGTGAGACCTATTGAGCACAGGACAGCTCTTTCCACAAGAGGACTTCTTTATCTGCCCTCGTTTTGGCTCTTACCTCAAGCCTGTCTGAGGATCCTGATGAATTTCTCTGGTGAATTTTGATTTTGCAGTTTAAATACCTTCAGTCTTGCAGGCAAACTCATGTAGCCCCAGGAGCAGAAGAAAATCTGCTCCAAGACATCAGTCCCTGAGTATAAAAGCTCTGTCTGTTCCAAGCACTGGCAAACACAACTCTCTACCCAGACACGTGACTATGACCTGTGGCAAACATTCCCTTTGGCAACTCTATGCAAATACAAAAGGACACAACTAATGCAGCCTTCCTTCCAATCACACAAAATACATATATATTTGTTTTCCCCTTTGGACTCAGTTTTTCATGCTGAGAAGGGTGACGAAAGGACAGACAGGTTTTGAGGTGATGGCCTCCTCTCTGTGAGCAAAGGGAGTCTTTTGCAAAAAGGAACAAATTCTGGCAGCAAAACTTCACTTTTAATTATGCTGAGGTACTTTTCCTTGCCTTTTTTCCCTGAGTTCTTCAGCCAAAGTGATGCCACCTCTGGGAAAACACACAAACTTTCCCAGGTCAAGACTGTTTTGTCAGTGATGCTAACTGTAAGTGATCTTTCTCTCTTTATCTTGACCCATGAGCCTATTTTTCACTTCATTTCCCCACGCCCCCCATCCTTTTGGGGAGGGGAGTGAGTGTCCAGATGAGTACCTGGCAGCTGATCACTGCCAACTTGCCACACCAGCATCAGAATGACAGTGCTGCAGAGAGAGAATTCAGAAGGAGCTCTCTTGTTTTGGAAAAAGAAAAAAAAAAAAAAAAAAACACAAAAAAACACAAAAAAAAACCCACAAAAAACCAACTCAAAACTAGTCTAAGCAAAAGTCTGTGACTAAATCTGGAGATTCACCAGTTGCCAGCCTTTCTCAGGGACATTTATGCTTGTGGCCCCACGGCAGCCTTGTGAGGAGGCCAGCATCCCTTTCCTTTCACATCTGTTTGCTGGGGGTCTGGCATGCAGCCTGGCTTACCACCTCTACTCTAAATTCCAGGACTGCGGAATAAAAATCATTTGCTGTTAGTCAACAAAAGCTGTCTTTTCTCTCTCTCTATTGATTACTCCTGCATAATCAATTGACATTTGGCACAGTCTTATTTATAATAATTCAAGTCAGCAGCAACATAATTTAGAAACTGGCTACTAGGCATGTGTTGGTAATGAATCAAATCCATGGATAATTCAAATCATAGACTAAAAAATTACATTTAAATAATGTTAAGGTTGTGACAACCTGACAAAATACTGCAAATTCAATGTGAAAACTTTTCCTCCCTCCATGGCTGAGGGGAAAGCATGGAGAAGACTTGAGAAGGAATTGGCATTTGCTGCCTCCCCCATGATCCTGCACCGTTGAGTTCATACTTAATTGACACCACCTTTGTAATCATCTGAACTGAATCCCTGGTTCTCCTTCACACACTTCCAGTAGTGCCATTTTATCCCATGGGAGGGAATGGATGCATATTTTTACTCAACAGATTTCTTGGCCCAGTACAAAGCCAATAGAGTGTGATGTGCAAACCTCCCTTAGGTTTGTGGATTATGGAATTGTCACATGGAAGCAGGAGAGACCTGAGCCGTGCCCTGCTGGGCATTGAGCTTCCACTAACACCCACCTCCTGTCACAACCCCAGACACTGCCTTTTTCTCCTTGTTGCACACTGTGACAAATTTTACTGTGAATAGAACCTGAATGTGGGGTTGCCCTTAACCCTACAACAGGAGGCACTTGGAAATTATAGATAACTTCAAGCTGAATAAACTAATGGCTCCTTAAACAGCTGGTCAACCTGCTCATTTTCACATAGGATTAAAAAGCCACAGAAACCCACCTGGTTTGGCTGGGCATGCCTGCAGCCAGTCCAAGAAGGACAGGTATTCCTGGGAAGCATGTGCTGAGGTGGGTCTGTGCTTTGTGCAGAATGTGTTACTGGCACATGAGCTTTTAGAAGTACATAGTCCACAAACTTATCTTCTGTGAAATAACAGGGTTTCCCTGAGGAATGTTCTCCCAGTAGTGTTCAAAAAGCTATTTCCCCTTGGAGGGTCAGAGTCAGAGACTTCAGGCTCAATGCAAATCCTCTCCCCACAGTAATGGAACTGACACTAGAATTTCAAACTCACAGCACCATCATTTCCCTACCTGCCCTACTAAGACTGAACTACAGAGATAAACACATTAAATGAATTATTAGAGAGCTTATGCATTCAGCAGTAGGTTCATAAAGGCAGTCCTTCATGGTAACCTACTTTATATATATATATATAAATATAAAATACAACAACAAAAAAAAACCAAAAAAACAAGAGAGAGAAAGCTCATTGCTGTGTGCTGGATTGCAAACACTATGGGGTTTGCAGTGGAATTTCAATTATGGGAAAATGCACTGTCAAACCCTCGTTCAAACCCTTAATTACCAGCACTTAACCACCACATACTATTGAAGGAAACTATAATTCACTCTGAAAAGGACCTGGTTTATACCTATAATTAAATTAATCATAATTAATTCCAGCAGCTACTGCTATAACTATTGAAGGAGAGAAATATTAAAGAAATGCACTGTCAGGGACTGCTTACACTGTTATGATGAAAAAATAAGAGCTCTGTTCCATGTTTCCATTCAATTCTGCATCCAGATACTCAGCAAACCCCACCAAGCTCTTTATCTTCATTTCATTCTTGTTTCCTAATGTGACCTTCTCTTCAGCCAAAGCCACATCCATATCTTCGACATTTACTACATAACATTTCTAAGATCTGGCTTTTCCTGTCTGCCTGGTGAGTTCATCTTTTGCTGGAGCTATTTCCTATCCCTTACTGCCAACTCCAAATGCTGCCAAGGGATGATTTCTCCAGCCTGTTGTTTGAAGCAAGACATTCCCCCTTCAGCTGGAGCCCTAATCCCATGCACAAGAGCCTTTCCCCATGCCTGAGGGCCCTTTGCCCTCTGCCATGGCAGAACCTCTTGCCCTGAATGTGGGAAATAGTAATTTCCCTCCACCTACTGCTGCCTTGCTGCTTCTGCTTCAGTTTGCTGTGTGTTCTTGCCATTCCCTCTGCAGTCTCTGAGCAGCACCAGGAAAGGCTGACTGTGAGGAAAACCCAGGCAGAAGGAAGCTCTCAGGGAGCAGCAGTCAGGGCTGGGGGCATGCAATCAGTGAAAAGAGGGTGGAGAGAAGTCACATTTTCTTCTCTTTCTTTAAGCAAAATAACAGACATACTGAAAGGAAGGGAAGAATTCCCCTGCAAACTCTGGGTTGTAGTGACAGTATGGTGCATTAACAGATTACAGCACTTTATTGCAGAGTACTGTTAAACAGTAGGAGACTTTTCAAGCACCAGTGTCAATATCATGTATTCTTCTAAGTAATAAACTATTAAAAGAATATGGGGCACATCACATTTTTTGTCTTGCACAGTTTGCTCATTGGCTTTTATATGTGCCTGCTTTCTAATTTCACTGTCAGAATTCATCAAGTTGCTTTTATTCCTTCCTTTGACAGGGCTGGCTTGTTTTTGTTTTTTTGTTCAAAAGGCAACTCCTTTTAAGTGTATGGGTTCATATCCCTCAAGAGCTTTCAAGCCAATCCAAGTCCTTGGGGCTTTTGGTACATCATTGGCCAGCAGAGCTGCCTGCATTGTTTCTTCTTCCTTGTAGCTCTATGCATTCCTTCTCTGGCTTCAGCTGCAGTGGAGCCAAAATCTTTGTTCTCTCATGATTTCTCTCTGCTCTGTGAATGGGGTCCCTTTGAAAACATGTCTGAATTTTTAGCAAGGTTAGAGAAGGACATTTGGCACTGTAAGACCATCTTGCAGGGCAAACTTGAGTAAACTGTTCTTGTTTGAAGATGTGATCACTCATTAATGTCAATTTAAAGATGAGCTGAGATCCTTCACTTGGTCAAGGCTTGAATTGCCTTTTCTGAGCTTTCCTGAGAAGTAGCTCCAACCTGAAGTCCCTGCCAGAACTCTTCCCTGTTTCACTAGTGGAATGATTATAACAGAGAATTGACAGAGAAAACCGTAAGCAAAACTCCTCTTGTAATTCAAAGGAGAACTTGTCTCAAATGTCCCATTTGTCCTACTGTCACCATCTTCTTGTTTCCATAACCTTTTGCCCTCTTCAACCACTTATTATGCATATGTTTAAACTTCATCTATTTCAACAGTCTTTGTTGAAAAGATTAGGGGTAGCCCTTGCTTTTTATTCTGCCAAGCTTTTATTCCTTTTATTCCTTCTGCTGTGACAATTCTAAATCAAAAACTAGAGCACCCTTATTTCAGAACAAGATGGTTTTCAAATTTGTTGCAACTCAGAAATACAATAAAAGTAAATGTTCTCTACAAAACTGTTACCCCCCCCCCCCACAAAACCCTTCCTACACAC
>NW_005054304.1:11737146-11743401 GCF_000277835.1 Geospiza fortis
CCCCCCCCCCCCAAAAAAAGCCTTTTTATCCACAAACACAGTGCCAATCCTACTCAGAAATCTGGAGAAGCATGCAAAACAAGTCTTTCTTTTTGAAAATTATTCTCCTAGAATGCTCTCCTGACTGTTTCATGTTGAAACATCTTTTTCTGCTGCAGTTATTATTAACACATCTTGAACAGACCCTGCAAGCAAGAGCCTCAAAGTTGATTATGAAAAAAATCCTTTAGGAAGCATGTTTGGTCATTTCTACTGGTCCCTCCAAGACTTTTTTTTCTGTGTGAACATAGCCCAACCTGACTCAAGACACCCCGCAGGTATTTGTACAAACCAATGAGTGAACTGTGTGGGTAAAGAAAACAAATCTTTCACCATTTATCTGCACTTTTTCCCAAAGGCTTTGAAAGAAAGAGATTCAGTAGGAGGTAATGCATCAAGATGAACAGCATCAGTTAGCAAGGTGTGAGGTCCGTGACTTCCCAAGGAGCTGTGCACATACAGGTGAGAGATTTCATGCTACCTGACATGGCCACTGCTGGCAGAAATAAAAAATTTCCTTATAATCTTTCCCAACAGCTCAGCAAGAGAGAGTTGATCTTATGCTGCTGCTTTTAAAGACAAGCCTTTGAAAGAAAACAATGCAGACATGGAACAAACTGGCAGAATGACGATCACCTCTCCTCAAGTGAACACTTATCATCACTGTTGAGCAGGTCCACTCTTACACACTGCTAGGAAGAATGAAGGAAGGCGTAAAATGATCACACCTACTGTTGGCTGCCGAGGTTCAGAGGCAGTTTGCCCAGGGGATGCTGTGTGTTTGACACATTTTGTGTTCTGCTTTTAGCCTTGTGTCACACTTCCCAGTGACAAGGCAGGGTTCTTTCTCAGCTGGCAGTACCCACAGAGCTTTGCATCTCCATCAGGGATGGTTCTCCAGATTTCAGCACAACTGCTCTGCTTCTCACTAGGTGCAACCTTGGCCTGTCATTATTGGGAATGGTGTCTTGTGAGGGATCCTGTGGGGCAAGCACCAAATCCACAAAGGCCGTGGCTGACCTAATCTACAATGTCACTTTGATTTTAAAAGTACTATTAACCTTCCACTTGGAGTTTTTGTTCTGTTAACTCAGAGTATTCACATATACCCTTAAAAGCTGTAATAAGCTAATGGCAGTGATTAATTATCTACAGGAGTTCTGTAATAGATGAATATATATGATATCTCATTTATCAGGGAAATAACCAGTTCTCTAAACTCTATGATCAATCAAGCAAAAAGACACAGGATTTGTTGACAATGCCAGATGCAATTCAGATGAGAGCATCTTTAGCTGGTAAGTAGACTGCTGTTTTAAAGAAATTATTTACTGAAAACATGATGTTACCAGTTCCATTCTGTCCCTGTTCCTGCTCTAAATGCATTCAATAAGTAGCCTGATTATAATTAGCACATCAAACACTGAATTTAAAAGGTAGGATTTTTGCCAAAAATGGGAGAATCATTTACTTTTTTGACATTTATATGAATACTCCAGTGTCCCGTCAAAGTTTCAGGTTGTTTTAAATTTATGTATATATACAAGGCATCACATAGATCTCCAAAGGTACCAGGGCTCTGATTAGGTGGTAGAGCAGCCTGAGCCTACAAAGAACTTCTGAGTTCAGACTTACTAAGACACCTGCCAACCAAAGTCACAAAAAAATTAGATTTAAATGTTTTCACTCTAAAACTGGACCTGCTGTCCCTGCTGGTTTTGACAGGGGTAGAGTTAATTTTCTTCACAGTGGCTAATATGGGGCTGTGATTTGGACTTGTGCTGCAAACAGGGTAGATAATATGGAGATGGTTTGTTATTGCTGAGCAGTGTTTGCACAATGTCAAGGCCTTTTCTGCTTTTTGTACAGATAAGAAGCTGGCAAGAAGTCTTGGGATGTATGGGAAATTGGGAGGAGACACAGCTGGGACAGCTGACCCCAACTGACCCAAGGGTATTGCAGCCCATGTGGCATCATGCTCAGTAGATAAGGAGAGGGGAAGAACAAGGAAGTGAGGGGCATTTGGAGTAATGGTGTTTGTCTTCCCAAGCCACTGTTATGTGTGATGGGGCCCTGCTCTCCTGGGGATGGCTGAACACCTGCCTGGCCATGGGAAGCTAAGAAATAATTCCTTCTTTTGTTTTGCTTTTGTGTCTCTGTCTGTGTGTGTGTGTCCTTTGCTTTGCCCATTAAACTATCATTATCTCAACTCACAAGTTTCCAGAGTTTTACTCTCCTGATTCTCTCCCCAGTCCTTCTGGTGGGGGAGTGAACAACCAGCTGCATGGCACCTATTTGCTGTCTGAGGTTAAACCAAGACACCTTTCAAGATTTGAGTCTTTTGTTACATTCCTTCCTTGAAAACTTGGTGAATAGGGTAACATTTGTTCTCTTCTTTTTATTTTATTTAGAAGGTGTTGTTTTCAGTGATACATTTCAAAAGTAAAAATAGCTTTGAAGCACCTATTCTGAAATACCCTATTTATTTTGTTTTTCCAGGTGTGAACTAAGAGTTGATGGAAAACAAAGGGCTTGTCTTTTGCCAGCTGAATGAGCTCAGGGATTGAGGTTTCATCTGAGTGACTCTTAAAATTTACATTTTATTTTGCTTTGTATCTGTCCATGATGTATGAAACACCCTGGTCTCATCAGTCCATTCCTCCCCTCTCTCCTTTGTCCACTGATGAAAGATAGACAGAATATTTTAAAACAGCAAAATTCCCAGGGGAAAAAAAAAAAAAGAAAAGGAGAGTCTGCAGTGTGAGGGAGCTTATATTTGCAAACAGTTTAACGCCTGGCTAATCCAGTGCACCAAGCAAAATGACCAATGAAGGAAAAGGACTGCTCAGCTATTCTCTCTGTAGAATACACTATGCTTTGACAATCCTTACAGAGCCTGAAAACAGCAACAGCCTGTATGGTAACTTCAGTGTCATCTCCCTTTATCTTGTGCCAGGGTGGCAGGACACCCTGCTCAGAGTGGCGCTGGGGAAGGTTTAACTCCTGCCTTTCTTTGTGACCTTGAAAAGGTTATCTACACCTTTAGCCAATACAGCTCTAAGGTAGAAAATTTTAATTGTACTCAGGGGACTTAATTTTCAGGTGATTTGAGAGAGATTTGGATACCAAACTGCCTTAGCACATACAGAAAACCAGCTTGGATCCATAAGTAGTTCTGCTAAACAGATTCTCATCAGATTGAAAATAGGATATGTGCCCAAGGAGCTATTTTTTCTGAGTTAGTTATTTTGTCTGAGAGTTCATTGTTATAGAGAGCTGTACAACAGGTTGGCTCAAGCTGCCCTGGTGCTTCACCATCACCAGGTCCCTGCACCTCTTTTTATCCTTCCCATGCCATGTGCTCACCCACACTTGCTCTGGGGTCTCCACCCAGACAGGATGCTTGCTAGACCCTCCTCAAGTCAGTGCTGCTTAGTGAAACTAAGCATGGAAAATATAGCTCCTTTCATGGGGGGTCAGTGAGATGAACTGGGTCAGTGCCGTGTGTGATGGATGCCAAGGGAGGTAAAGAAATGAATGGGTAGGAGCTGGGATAGGAAGATCTTCCTGTTGGCAAAACCATCATGACGCCAACTCTGTCACCTCACAGAAGGTTGCCCCTGGTCTGCAAACTTCTTTGATGGGCTTTCTTCTCAAATTGTTCACGCTGGCTGTAACTCAAAGGACCCTGTGATAAGTCACTCTCAGCTGGAGTCTTCACCTGCACAGTCATACAAACAGACTCACCTGCAGAGAGGAGGAACAGCTCATGGCAGAACCAAGGAAGGGGCCAAAATGGATGTGTGTGTTTTGAAACCTCATTAATCCATGGCACTTTATGTTAGTGTAATGAGCACTAGAGGCTAAGAGGAGTGGCAAAATACATTTATCTTGACAAAGGTGGATAAAACCTGTAATTCTCACCTGAATTATGGTTTTCAAAATCCTCTCTAAGGAGACAGATGTTATGCCAGACCTCACAATTATAGATTTCATTCTTCTTGAAAATAACAAATAGCTAATTAGTTATGGGTACCTCTTGCATAACAAACAATTTTATTGCAGGGAGAAGTTTTGATAATAAAGAATTCCTTTGCTCCGAGGCTAACCCTTTGCCCCTCTGGGTGCATTTCCAAATGCACAGTAATCACAAATCACAGCTATGGCAGGGGTAAAGTCAGTGCAAAGCTGTCATTTGTTGAGAATATATTGTATATGAGAACTAGGGAGCACCTGCAGAAACGGACGCAGAATTTGATTAAAACAGTAAACAAAGCAGGGACCTAAAGGGATTAGACAAATTCATGGACAACATGTGAATGGGGCACTCTCTGGGAATCATAGAGGAATGAGGTCTTACCAATATGCAGGGATACCGCCTTAAATATGCCTAATGAAGGATCTCTATCCTGTTCCCCCATAAACACACACATGCACAAAGTCATGGCTACCAGCAGTTAATGACAGATTTGTTAATTAACAGCATGAGGCAAAGCCAAGGTTGATGTTCTAATAAACAGGTCATTAACTTTGGTAATGACCAATTTGGGAAGATGATTGCTCTTACAAACTGTATTCCATGGCTTATGAAATGCAGCAGTGCAGGTCTGAAATACATCTGGCAGCCAAGACGTTTAACAGAGCAGTTAGACTGAAGCATTGGCCATTCCCTGGGAAGTTATCATCCCCATTTTTCACCAGACACATCACATCACTGGGAATCAGGCTAGATGTATTTCAAGCTACAGCAGTTAAAATCCATACAGATGTAAAAATGAAATAAAAACCAGCTTTGAGACAACTGACCATCATTGTTGTTGTTCAGAAAAGGTACTTGGTGTTTGAGACTGCTTTTGTCCTGACTGGCTTTTTGAGACTGCTCTGCTGCCATTTAATTCAGGCTTTTCACTCTATTTTTCCATGAGGCCAAAGGATATGCCTGTCCAAGGAACTTGGCTACTCCAAGGAGAGAAGTCTTCATCAGCAGCCTGTCACTGTCAGGGATTTGTTTCCTCCCTGCAGAGGAAGGCAGGGCAGTAATGTATGTAAGGACGGGGTCGAATAGCCAAGTTACCTAAAACAGCCACAGGGGAAGGGGTTTGAAACATTAACCTGATTTCCCACGACACAAAAGGATGGAAAGCACCTGCATTTTCACTGCACTGCAAAGCAAGCCCCAAAAGAGACCTATATAGAATGTGTCAAGACCAGTGAACTACAAAAATGTTGTGTTTTGAAACAGAAGCAGGCTGAGATCATGTTGCAAATAATTCCTCTGTTTGCAGGTCCTGTGCATTTTTTGGTGTTAGTGGAATGAGAATCAGAAGCAAAGGAAGCTGACAGTAATGTGTGTCATGAGCCAGAGGATCCATTAGCAGCACTTTGGGGCCTTTGTGGGGATAATTAAACATCCTAAAGAACAGTCACCTAATATCACAGCACTTAGTTTTTACTAGAGAGTTAGTAACCAGGTATCAGCTGGAAAAAATTACTCTTTCTGTAGTTTACCATTAAATTATTAGAGAAAATAATTTCAAAGTTTTGTATGTTACAAGGTTTGGTGAATAGGAATGGTAGCATGAGTTAGACCCTTGCAAACAGGAGTAGGATGGAAATGGATGGTGTTAGGGGAGCAGAGTTCATGGAGGATACTTCAGAAAAGACAAAGCGCTTGAAAACCTTTTAGGGAATTAGTCCTGACAGTGGTTGAAATTAACCTGGGATCTAGGGTCTGGACTTGTGACACAGAGATAAGAAGTACATACACACATGGCCTTAAAAATTCTGCAACCAGCAGTGCTGTCTACAGTAACACTGTTAAAACATGACATTTAAAAGGCTAAAGAAAAGCAAACTTTTCCAAAAGATATAAAACTGAGCTAAAAGGAAATCTGCCTGTGATACACAGAAGTGGCATTTGCTTGTGGCACATGCTTTAGACTGAAAAGTGAAACTGCTTTACCAGTGAGAATATAGGTTGTATATTTTTCTTTTGTCATATTGCCCTCTTGCATTTCAGTCTGGCTATGCAGTGCCTTTAAGGTGAAAGCTATTTTGGAAGAGGTTACAGAAGTAAAATTTAGCAGGACAGGAACAACCCCACCATCAAGCAGGGATCACTCAGTCCCCATGATGGACAGCCATGTAATCATGAGTAATCCCGAGAGCTGGGCCAGAACTCCTCCAGCTCTTGCAGCCTTGCACTGCTTTTTGTCA